>NC_060190.1:46836632-47136632 GCF_021184085.1 Oncorhynchus gorbuscha | reverse complement strand
CATTTACAATTGCGTCCTGGCCAAGATAAAACAAAGCTGTTTGACACATACAACGACACAGAGTTACACATGGAGTAAAACAAACAAACATTCAATAATACAGTATAAACAAGTCTATATACGATGTGAGCAAATGAGGTGAGATAAGGGAGGTAAAGGCAAAAAGGCCATGGTGGCAAAGTAAATACAATATAGCAAGTAAAACACTGGAATGGTAGATTTGCAATGGAAGAATGTGCAAAGTAGAAATAAAACTAATGGGGTGCAAAGGAGCAAAATAAATACAAAATGTTTTAAAAAATAGAGAGATCTATAGAGATAGACTACAGTTGGCAAATGTGTGGTATGTTTAGAGCCAGTCTGCTTTTGCGTAACATCAAACACGTGGTCAATGTTTTTTGGAGAATAGACAGTCATGCCAGGTATGCTGTTTTTTTTTCTAAAATAAAATGTTTTTTTTCCCCTAAACTTATTTTTGGCTGTTATCTGCTTATCTCCTACTGCTCATGGTGCTGTTTAGACTGGAATGTTATATCATATGAAATGTGGTATTGTAATTTGGAGAACTTCCAAAAATGGATTAATTTGCATCTGGACAGTCGTGGAGTAATAAACATGTCATCATTGCGTCTGTCTTTGTCTATATTTGGTACAGTCAAAGCCAAGGTATTTGCAACCTTGCTTAAAGATGCACCCCTGATGCAGTTATTCAAGTGGGCGTGGTGTATCCTGTTTGTGCGTGAAACGTTTTAGAGCAATGACGCAATAGTTGTTTTGGAGGAAGTGAAAGAGGAGAGGAAAAAAATCAGTCTTTGGAAAGAACCTCTGAGAAAAGAAGGCAGAGCAAAAGGTACAAGCCAACCAAATCGGAACTGAAACTATAGCTAGATATTTGTATTTAAATTACTGTGGAGAGAGTCTGAAAATACTCGTCGGGAAGCTGGATATCAGAGCGATAAGCAACGGCCACCAAGTGTGAACATTAACATTTTATCTGGCTAGCTTGCTAGCTATTTTGCCTGAGACATTTATTCAAATCCAGTAAGAATAGGCTGTCCTGAGACAGCAAGTCGGAAAACAGCGTTCTGGTGTGTTGGAAGTTGAAGGTAAGTTATATGATGTAACATTAGCTAGCTATGACAGCAACGTATGAGGGTCGTTATTTCTTACTAAGCGTTTGTTTACCGACGCGACAGGGGGAATGTGAGAAATGTGTGACCGTCAGTGGGGGCGGCTTCTCTTGCAGACTCCTTTAGCAATAGGTCGGGGACGGTCGCGGTGTACAAGTCGCACCATGGCGTCGTGTCCGGCAACAACCGAGTCGCAAATGTATGATCTGTTTGTACCTTACGGATAACTATATCGGACGTTGTTTTAAGAGGAAGAGGGGATGGGTCAAAGAGACGGATAGATTGTGTGCGGGCGTGTGTGCGTCCTTGCATGTATGTGAATCAGGTGGTGGGTGCATTAGTGCATGTCAGACAGCAAAAAGAGCCACCCTTATTTTAGGATTCTGAGTAAAAGGAAACTGATTTACGGAGTGTGTGTGTGTCGCATTGTTTGTTAGATATGTTGCACTTGGTATGTCGTATGCAAATGAAGCGATTTTTAAATTCATTTTCGGCAGCTGCCTGAGTTTGGGAAAAATCTTTATCCCATGTGTTCCGACTTCTAGAATATAGTGTCATGGGTTACAGATTAGAAGGCGATGACGGGTTGTTACAAGAAACATGTCGGTTATTTTCAGTTGGAGTGTTGGATCTACAATAGTTCCATTACAATCTAGGCATATATGACTGCTTCTACACAGGCAGCCAATTCTGATCGTTTTTCACTAATTGGTCCTTTGACCAATCAAATATTTTTCAGAGATGTTCTGATGTGAAAAGATCTGATGTGATTGGTCAAAAGACCAATTAGTGGGGAAAGATCAGAATTGGCAGCCTGAGTGAACACAGCCATACCATAGATAAAACAAGCAGCCAGCTGTTTCACCATATGTTTAAATCTGGAGCATCCAGTTAGAATTTCCACTCCTGGTGAGGAGAGGAAACCCAGTGGCCAGCAGTGGGAGGGAATAGAGCAAGATGGAACTAGGCCCACATTCTGGGGTAGGGACATCCCAAGATGTATCTGCTAGCAGATACTCATAGACTTCCAGTCATTGCGCTAATGCTTTTTAGCATTGGCTCGCGAAACTACCTCTAACTTCCTTCATACTGGACACCAAGACATACAAATGGTGTCCAGGAGTTCATCTGACTCTGGGGAAGTACATAAAAAGGCAATCATCCTGAAGTATCCCTTTAACCTTACCACAGAGTTGAACATTCTTAGCACAGCATTTGCTTTATATTTGGGCAGAGCATCCATTGTTTGTCCTGACACCCAACACACTACCATGACTCTTCACATAACAGTGTAAGGCCAGTGTGCATTTTTGTCACTTTATTGAGCTGTCAAACTTCTATCTACTCAGCACTCACAGTAGAAGCGGTAACAGTTAGTTCACTCTTCTCCCTGACTGGTGTTGTTGCTTTGGACGATGGTGTCCAGTCTTGCTGTAGCATGTTAAGGAAAGATGGGCTAATAGCCATGTAAATAGAGCTCTCTTCTGGACCAATAATGAACAACTGCATTTTTTTTCCCCGAGCGTTTTCTCTTAATTTCAACTCCTTTTCGGTGGATTAAATGCAGACACAAATGCATTCGTAAAAGGCTAATATCAGCCAATAATATTAATCAACTGATAAGTCGGTCAGGCTCTATTAAGCTGACTGTTGGCCTGGCTGCTACGCTGTTGTTTCCCATGATAAATACACTGAATTTGAATGGGTCACTCATGTCGTTGTTGAGAGAGTATGTCCTCAGAAGTTGGGAGTATGGCAGTAGTATTGAAGTGTAATTGCAATCACTTATTAAAACTGCAGTCTGGGAATGGCCACCCTGCAAGTGATTGGGAAAGAGTCGAGTTTTATGGTTGGGTCATTCTCTAGCCTCTGTAACAGGAAACCTGATCTAGTCATCAGACTCACTTCCTGTGTGTGTTAAGCGAGCGAATTAATGATGTCTTACTCGTGACTTGGCCAGTAGCTTAGGGAACGCATGACTGGAATGAATGGAGCTCAAGTCTGATTGGCTCATTGGAATAGCCCAGACTCTACACACAGATTTGCTAAATCACACACATTATAGCATTGTCTTACACTCATTGTGCAGAGCTATGGATTTCAACCCCAACGATCAGTTTGAAACTATTGGAATATAAGATATCTAGATAAAAATCAAGTCAATATACTTGCAATAACGACTTTTGGTTTTAGGTAGGGCAGTGGTGTCAAACAAATTTTGCCCTGGGGCACCACATTCATTCTTCATTATGGTACATATCCCAGGAGTATCATACTGAAAATGTACTTTTTCACTAACCTTTAGGGATTTAAAAGGAAACTCCCTCTAGGCCTACACCAATTAAAGGCTTTTAAATTGGTAGGGAGTAGTGAATGAGTACACGCGAAGGGGAGATTATTGGGACACAACCCTGATTTTTGTGTGTGTGTGGTCTTTCCTCAGACACGACAGAATGACATCCAGGAAGAAAGTGCTCCTGAAAGTCATCATCCTGGGGGATTCTGGGTAAGCCACTGAGTATTGGTGTTCTCTTCCTGTTTGACCACAGTGTTTAGTCTTCTAGTTTGATCAGAGAATGCAGTTTGGGTGTGCCAGATTCATTAGAACTACAGCTTACTACAGTCTTCCTGTCCAACCAGAATGGTGTTGGTTGGTTGTCCCACACATCTACAGTGCCTTCAGAATGTATTCACACTAGGGTTCGCCGGTTTCCAGCTTTTCATATCGTCATGCCGTCCTTTCATCCTGGATATAAGGTATTACTAGTTTAGTACACAAGGGGTCACCCAAAAAAAACATTGGGTGTTTTTATTACCAGAATGCTAACAAATTTAGCACAAGTAATATTGCATTTCCATGGAGGCTGTTAGCTAAATATGTTAGCTAAAAATAAACAAATTGCAAAGACAGGCAATCCAGCTCAGTTATGCATATTTAGGTAGGAGCTACTGAATGTACTTTTTGGTGAGTTTGGACCTTTACAAGTGAATGTGAACGAGAGAAATTGTACAAATGAACAAAGTTTTGACGCATGCCTGTCTGAGGAAGAACAGTACTGACTCTGGAGCAGCATGTGTACAACGCTGTGTCTATGTGCAGTCTGGAGCCGCAAGGGGCTGCTTGCTCTGCTCGGAGGAGAATACGGGCCTAGAATGTAGAGGAGAAAAAATGAAAGGAAATCAAGATGGTGGCAGCTGTACAAATAACTCATCCAAATGGCTTTAACTTGTCAAACACGGCAGACAGTGACACAACACGGTGCCCAGTCACCTTATTAATTGTCACTTACTTGCATAACGAGCAAGTTAAAATTAGGGGTCGCTTTAAATGCAGAATTGTGTGTTTTCACACAGGATAATAAATTTTAAAAAAGAGCATAATATCTTGCTGCGTTCTATAAACGCAGATGTAAAATGCTTCTTAATGTTATTTCTTCTCGGCATCAGACCAATTTTGCGCTCTGACTGAAGTTTAGCTACTTTTCTCAGGTACAGTATAGTTGCACGTGCCTGATCACTCTGTTGAAGCAAAAAAAACACTGACTTTCAATATAAAATTAGACTCCTGTCAATACACAGCTAGACACACCTGCTCCTCCCGCTTTCTCCTGTTGTGCGATTTCCAACTGTTCTGGGAAACTATGGTAAGCTTCATAATGTGACCGGGGAAATGAAGAACGTAATCCGCTTTATCTCCTAACGGATTGCACAAGTTGACTGCAGATATTTACTTAAATAGCTACAAATATTAAAATGTATTGATAAAACGTCAAAGCAATAGTTACAATGGTATTGGAAAAACCCATCCCGTGGCTATTTCCAAATGCCCCGGTATACAGCCCAAGCCTAATTCATACCCCATAACCTTTTCCACATTTTGTTGCGTTACAAAGTGAGATTAAAATGGATTGAATTGTTATTTGTTTTGTCAACAATATACACGATCTTCCTCGATCTTCATTAAATAAGTATTCAACCCCCTGAGTTTTAGAATCACCTTTGGCAGCGATAACAGCTGTGAGTCTTTCTGGGTAAGTCCCTAAGAGCTGTCCACACCTGGATTGTGCAGCATTTGCCCATTTATTCTTATCAAGATTGTTGTTGATCATTGCTAGACCAGCATTTTCAGGTCTTGCCATGGATTTTCAAGCATATTTTAATCATAACTGAAACTCGACCAATTAGGAACAATCACTGTCTTCTTGGTAAGCAACTCCAGTGTAGATGTGGCCGTTTTTAGGCTATTGTCCTGCTGAAAGGTGAATTTGTCTCCCAGTGTCTGTTGGAAAGCAGACAACCAGGTTTTTATCAAGGATTTTGCCTGTGCTTAGCTCCATTCTGTTTTTATTTTTCTATCCTGAACTCCCCAGTCCTTAATGATTACAAGCATGCCCATAACATGATGCAGCCACCACTATGCTTGAAAATATAAACAGTGGTACTTGGTAATGTGTTGTATTAGATTTGCCCCAAATGTAACACTTTGTATTCAGGACATATGGTTAATTGCTTTGCCACATTTTTTTACAGTATTACTTTAGTGCCTTGTTGCAAACAGGATGCCTGTTTTGGAATATCTGTACAGGCAACCTTCTTTTCACTCTGCCAATTAGGTTAGTATTGTGGAGTAACTACAACATGGTTCATCCATCCTCAGTTTTCTCCTATCACAATCATTAAACTCTGTAACTGTTTTAAAGTCACTATCGGCCTCATGGTGAAATCCCTGAGCGGTTTCCTTCCTCTCCGGCAACTGCGTTAGGAAGGACGCCTGTATCGTTGTAGTGACTGGGTGTATTTAAATAAATATATATATATATCACCTTTATTTAACCAGGTAGGCAAGTTGAGAACAAGTTCTCATTTACAATTGCGACCTGGCCAAAATAAAGCAAAGTAGTTCGACACATACAACAACAGAGTTACACATGGAGTAAAACAAACACAAAAATAAGTCTATATACAATGTGAGCAGGTGAGGTGAGATATGGGAGGTAAAGGCAAAAAAAGGCCATGGTGGCGAAGTAAATACAATATAGCAAGTAAAACACTGGAATGGTTGATTTGCAGTGGAAGAATGTGCAAAGTAGAGATATAAATAATGGGGTGCAAAGGAGCTAAATAAATAAATACAGTAGGGAAAGAGGAAGTTGTTTGGGATAATTTATAGATGGGCTATGTACAGGTGCAGTAATCTGTGAGCTGCTCTGACAGCTGGTGCTTAAAACTTGTGAGGGAGATAATAAGTGTTTCCAGTTTCAGATGTTTGTAGTTCGTTCCAGTCATTGGCAGCAGAGAACTGGAAGGAGAGGCGGCCAATGGAAGAATTGGTTTTGGGGGTGACCAGAGAGATATACCTGTTGGAGCGCGTGCTACAGGTGGGCGCTGCTATGGTGACGAGCGAGTTGAGATAAGGGGGGACTTCACTTAGCAGGGTCTTGTAGATGACCTGGAGCCAGTGGGTTTGGCGACGAGTATGAAGCGAGGGCCAGCCAACGAGAGCATACAGGTCGCAGTGGTGGGTAGTATATGGGGCTTTGATGACAAAAAGGATGGCACTGTGATAGACTGCATCCAATTTATTGAGTAGGGTATTGGAGGCTATTTTGTAAATAACATCGCCGAAGTCGAGGATTGGTAGGATGGTCAGTTTTACAAGGGTATGTTTGGCAGCATGAGTGAAGGATGCTTAGATTTAACTTTGGATTGGAGATGTTTGATGTGAGTCTGGAAGGAGAGTTTACAGTCTAACCAGACACCTAGGTATTTGTAGTTGTCCACATATTCTAAGTCGGAGCCTTCCAGAGTAGTGATGTTGGACAGGCGGGCAGGTGCAGGCAGCGATTGGTTGAAGAGCATGCATTTAGTTTTACTTGTATTCAAGAGCAATTGGAGGCCACGGAAGGAGAGTTGTATGGCATTGAAGCTTGCCTGGAGGGTTGTTAACAGTGTCCAAAGAAGGGCCAGAAGTATACAGAATGGTGTCGTCTGCGTAGAGGTGGATCATCGACTCACCAGCAGCAAGAGCGACATCATTGATGTATACAGAGAAGAGAGTCGGTCCAAGAATTGAACCCTGTGGCACCCCCATAGACTGCCAGAGGCCCGGACAACAGACCCTCTGATTTGACACACTGAACTCTATCAGAGAAGTAGTTGGTGAATCAGGCGAGGCAATCATTTGCGAAACCAAGGCTGTCGAGTCTGCAGATGAGGATGTGGTGATTGACAGAGTTGAAAGCCTTGGCCAGGTCAATGAATAAGGCTGCACAGTATTGTTTCTTATCGATGGCGGTTAAGATATTGTTTAGGACCTTGAGCGTGGCTGAGGTGCACCCATGACCAGCTCTGAAACCAGATTGCATAGCGAAGGTACGGTGGGATTCGAAATGGTCGGTAATCTGTTTGTTGACTTGGCTTTTCGAAGACATTTAGAAAGGCAGGGTAGATATAGGTCTGTAGCAGTTTGGGTCAAGAGTGCCCCCCCCCCTTTGAAGAGGAGGGTGACCGCAGCTGCTTTCCAATCTTTGGGAATCTCAGATGACACGAGAGGTTGAACAGGCTAGTAATAGGGATTGATACACCATCCAAATTGTAATTAATAACTCCACCATGCTCAAAGAGATATTCAGTGTCTGCTTATATTTTTAATCTACCATTAGGTGCCCTTCTTTGCAAGGCATTGGAAAACCTCCCTGGTCTTTGGTTGAATCTGTTTTTGAAATTCACTGCTTGGCTGAAGGACCTTACAATTATCTGCATGTCTGTCTGGGGTACAGAGATGAGGTCGTCAAAATGCAACTTATTATGTGCCTTTTTTAAATTATGTGCCACAATTTTACTCCTGAATGTATTTAGGCCATAACAAAGGGGATGAATACTTAATGACTCAAGACATTTCAGCTTTTCATTTTTTTATTAGTTTGTAAACATTTCTAAAAACATAATTCCACTTTGACATGATTGGATATTGTCTGTAGGCCAGTGACTAAAAAAAAGTATAATTTTTCAATTCAGGCTGTAAAGCAACAAAATGTGGAAAAAGTTAAGGGGTGTGAATACTTTCTCAAAGCACTGTATGTATCCATTTGATTTCTGACTTTTTTTATTAAACTTTTCCTCCCCCTCTCTCTTTCACACTGTAATCTGATGCTGCTGTATTCTCATTGTGTCACTGCATGCTCAGCACTGCAGAGGAGAACTCTGGACAGTGTGTGGGGCACCTCTGATGGGGTTTTAATGGTGTCTGGTGTCTCTGTTCCTTATTGATTTTGTCTCGAGGCATCAGTCATGGTTTCTCTTTCACCATTAGGACTGAATAGATAGATGGAATAATGCAGTCATCTTTAACACCCTCTCCCCTGATTGTGTCCCCCCCCCTTCATCTCTATCTCCCTCTCAGAGTTGGGAAGACCTCCCTGATGAACCAGTATGTGAACAGGAAGTTCAGTAACCAGTACAAAGCAACAATAGGAGCTGACTTCCTGACCAAGGAGGTGATGGTGGACGATCGGCTCGTCACAATGCAGGTACAGGAACATGGCCACAGCACCACTATCATAGCGACAATATCTATTAATAGCGTCACCATATAAACCGCACCGCCTGGCTGACACCATATTAACAGTATAACATAGGAGCACAACAGACATTTTCAGGCTGAGAAGACACATCAGAAGTGCCAGACAGGCACACAGATGAATTGACAATATTATAAGGACAGGAGAAGTCTTGGCCTGGATTTCCAGTATGGTGACCGTGAGGTAAGGTGATCTGGTTGGCATTTCCTTTCTTTACTAAAATACCCTTTTAAATACTGGGAAAATACATGGTGGAGGCTGAAACCGGGTTAACCATGAAGAAAATTGCATGAGAAAAGCTCCAGAGAACCAGGTGTGAACAAAAATACAAAATTACGGGGCTTACTGAAATTGACTTCAGTTGCCGTTCAAAAGTTAATTTTGTAAATTTCCTGAAAGCTGTAATACCAACATGTTTCAAGCAGACCACCATAGTCCCTGTGCCCAAGAACATAAAGGCAACTTGCCTAAATGACTACAGACCTGTAGCACTCACGTCCGTAAACCATGAAGTGCTTTGAAAAGTTGGTAATGGCTCACAACACCATTATCCCAGAAACCCTAGACCCACTCCAATATGCATACCACCCAAACAGATCCACAGATAATGCGATCTCTATTGCGCTCCACACGGCCCTTTCCCACCTGGACAAAAGGAACATTTATGTGAATGCTATTCATTGACTACAGCTCAGCGGTCAACACCATAGTACCCTCAAAGCTCATAACTAAGCCAAGGATCCTGGGACTAGACACCTCCCTCTGCAACTGGATCCTGGACTTCCTGATGGGCCCCCAGGTGGTGAGGGTAAGTAGCAACCCATCTGCCACGCTGATCCTCAAGACTGGAGCTCCCCAGGGGTGCGTGCTCAGTCCCCTCCTGTACTCCCTGTTCACCCATGACTGCATGGCCAGGCATGACTCCAACACCATCATTAAGTTTGCAGGTGACAATAGTGGTAGGCCCGATAACGAGGAGACAGCCTATAGGGAGGAGGTCAGAGACCTGGCTGGGTGGTGCCAGAATAACAACCTATCCCTCAACGTAACCAAGACTAAGGAGATGATTGTGGACTTCAGGAAAAGGAGGACGAGCACGCCCCCATTCTCATCGACGGGGCTGTAGTGGAGCTGGTTGACTGCTTCAAGTTCCTTGGTGTCCACATCAACAAACTAGAATGGTCCATACACACCAAGATTGCTGTGAAGAGGGCACGACAAAGCCTATTCCCCCCTCAGGAAACTAAAAAGATTTTGCATGGGTCCTGAGATCCTAAAAAGGTTCTACAGCTGCAACATCGAGAGCATCCTGAATGGTTGCATCACTGCCTGGTATGTTAATTGCTCGGCCTCTGACTGCAAGGCACTACAGAGGGTAGTGCGTACTGCCCAATACATCAATGGGGCTAAGCTGCCTGCCATCCAGGACATCTACACCAGGTGGTGTCAGAGGAAGGCCCTAAAAATTGTCATAGACCCCAGCCACCCCAGTCAGACTGTTCTCTCTACTACCGCATGGCAAGCGGTACTGGAGTGCCAAGTCTAGGACAAAAAGGCTTCTCAACAGTTTTTACCCCAAGCCATAAGACTCCTGAAATGGCTACCCGGACTATTTGCATTGTGTGTCCCCCAACCCTTCTTTTTACGCTGCTGCTCCTCTCTGTTTATCATATGCATAATCACTTTAACCATATCTACATACTACCTCAATCAACCTGACTAACCGGTGTCTGTATGTAACCTCGCTACTTTTATATCCTGTCTTTTTACTGTTTTATTTCTTTACTTACCTATTGTTCACCTAATACCTTTTTTTTGCACTATTGGTTAAAGTCTGTAAGTAAGCGTTTCACTGTAAGGTCTACTACACCTGTTGTATTTGGTGCACGTGACAAACATTTGATTTGAACCGGAATGGAAGAATTCCTGAAAGTTAATACCACAAATACTTCACACAGGCTCCCACAATCAGACGAGCACATCGAACAAGCGGCCTGAGAGGGAACACAAGCAGCTAAACCAAGGGGTATCATCGCAAAGTTCCTTAACTATAGGGACAAAGAAATTAAGGCATGATAATGGAGAAATTGATATTTGAATTGACATTTTTTATTAAAAGTGGGCACATGTTGTCATTACGTGTCTTTTATAAAACGAGACAAACAAGCAGCTATGTGCGCAAAGCCCACAATTATGCACCTTTTCAATTATTATTTTGAGCTCTTTGTTGGACAATTATATCGAAATGTATTCATTAACTGAATCCTGAAGTGGAATGTACAAGAAATGTAGCTAGGTCAACTGAACATGTAGCCGGTAAATTCTGAAAATCAGGTGAATAAATGGACGCATTCGCTTTGGTTCGGGCACTGATGTTGATTTTAATATTACAAGTCATGATACCACCCTGCTCTTAGTGATCTGCCTGTTCTGTCCCCCGGTGGGTCAAAACAAGTGCTCCCCACATGTGGTTGTGTTCAGTACAACGGAACTGTCGACTCCAGTGGTTATGGGCCTGTATCTGTTTGTATTTATTTAGTTGGAGAATAATTTGGAAAGTTGGGGGAAGAAATGGCTTAATATACTGTAATGGTGCCTAAATAGTCAAATTAATTTTATTTTCAATTATCACAGTGATGGCAAGTGCTTTTTATGTTTTCCTCTTGTTCTAGGCCCTGGGAGGAATAACCTAGTCCTTTCACTTGGCTTTTAGAAGTGTCTCATGTATCTCAGAAGGCAGAACCAGCCAGGACTCCTTAATAATAATCACTATATTTACCTTCAAAAACACTAATTATTCTAGTTGACTAGCATGGACACATAGTATTTACACTCCGTCTCCAGCTGTTGAGAATGGGTATGAAAGCTGAACACGCAGCAACCCAGACCTGTTGTCGGAGATTACACATACTGATTTATGTATTTGATTCAAAAATATATGCATGAGATGTTTCCCACTTCACAAATTTTTCAATTAATATATAAATTTCTTCGTTATGTGGCCAGTTTATTAGCTACGCCCATCTAGTATCAGGTCGGACCCCCTTTGCATTCAGAACAGCCTGAATTTTTTGGGGGTGTGGAAACGTTGCTCAGTTGGTATCAAGGGACTTAACATTCCCCACACCTTTACTCCACCACCAGCATGTACTGTTGACACCAGGCAGGATGGGGACATGGACTCATGGCCAAATCCTGACTCTGCCATCAGCATGACAAGACAGGAACCGGGATTCGTCGGACCAGGCAACGTTTTCTCACTCCTCAATTGTCTATTGTTGGTGATCTCATGCCCACTGGAGCTGCTTCTACTTGTTTTTAGTTGAAAGGTGTGGTCATCTGCTGCTATAGCCCATCCGTGACAAGGACCGGCGAGTTGTGTGTTCCAAGATGCCTTTCGGCACACCTGTTGTTCTGCGCTGTTATTTGCCTGTTTGTGGCACACCGGTTGTTCTGCGCTGTTATTTGCCTGTTTGTGGCACACCTGTTGTTCTGCGTGTTGTTATTTGCCTGTTTGTGACACACCTGTTGGCTTGCACGATTCTTGACGTTCTCCTTCAACTTCTTGTCAACTAACTGTTTTAGCCCACAGGACTGCCGCTGACTGGATATTTCTTGTTTGTTGC
Source organism: Oncorhynchus gorbuscha (assembly GCF_021184085.1). NCBI lineage: Eukaryota > Metazoa > Chordata > Actinopteri > Salmoniformes > Salmonidae > Oncorhynchus > Oncorhynchus gorbuscha. Next base: position 47,124,296 of record NC_060190.1, on the reverse strand, counting down.
ACCATTCTTGGTAAAACCCTAGACACTGTTGTGCGTGAGAAGACCAGGAGGCCGGACATTTGAGATACTGGAACCGGCGCGCCTGGCACCGACGATCATACTATGCTCAGTCGCTTCGGTCACTAATTTTGCCCATTCTCGTGTTCAGTCGAACAGTAACTAAATGCCTCAATGCCTGTTTGCCTGCTTTATATGGCAAGCTACGGCCACATGACTCACTGTCTGTAGGAGTGAACCATTTTCGTGAACTGGGTGGTGTATCTAGTTAACTGGTCGCTGAGTCTATATTGGACTTACCAATGGAATCATAAGTTGTATTATTATTAATTTTGTTCTTCATAACACTCCTTACGTAAAGTAGGACATTTGTGGTTGACTAGAACGCATTTAAGTCTGGCCAAGACTGTACATATACTTTTTATATTGCATGGAGACATAGTCACTGACCATTTAACTTGCATTAAAGGGAATGACTACAATGGATGCACCAATTAAGGTTGCTCTCTCCCTGTGCAACTAGACAGATTCATGCAGGAAGCATCAAATGGGAGGAAGTGAAAAAGGAACATGAGGGATTTGTTTTATTTTTCATGTCTTGAATACATGTCCACTAAGAAGCCTGAGGATTCTATTCTAAGTCCTATTTTCATTGTAGCTGTTTTCTAGTGTTTCAACACAATGTATGGAGTCAATATGTAAAGACCCATCTCAATATCATCTGTCGTGGATAATACTTTTAAGATATGAATGCATTAACATGTGTGTCATGGAATATCAATGGAATTGTGCAACCAGCCAAAATGAAGGAATTTTCTTATTTGAAAAAGAACTGCTTTTTTTTTGTTTTTTGCAAGAAACTCACCTATCAGCAATCGAAAGTGAAAGGTCTGGGTGAGCTTGGGATGGATTGACATTCTCCTCCACCTATTCCTCAAGATCCAGAGGAGTATCAAGTCTAATTGATAAAGTTCCATTTAAGTCTATAGAAATGGCTACAGGCCCAAATGCGTGTTTTTTAAAACGGGGAACAGGAAAACTGGCACAAGAAAAAGTAACTTTACTGAATTGCTATTGCCCAAATGAAGACGACCCGAAGTTCATTAACGACAATATTGTAATAGTTTTTAAGGACGTCTGACATACGGTCTATGATTTACATACTGAGGAAAGGCAAACAACTTGTCATGCCAATGGGTGATCGGTGTGATTTGATCAAAAGTTGATTTTTATAAAGTACTCTTTTGGTAGCACTGATGCTAACTTCATGAAGTGGCAACCAAACATGGCTGATTACATGACACAGTGAGTGGGAATAGTTTAAGATCTTAGTTCAGAAAATATGTTGCCCAACAATAGTTAATCCTCTTGCCTTCTGTCACTGTTTCCCGCCCTCTTCCTTTCGTCGCTCCCTCCACTTGTCCTCATGGTCAGATCTGGGACACGGCAGGGCAAGAGAGGTTCCAGTCTCTTGGTGTGGCGTTCTACCGTGGGGCCGACTGCTGTGTGCTGGTGTTTGACGTAACTGCCCCCAACACCTTCAAGACTCTAGACAGCTGGAGGGACGAGTTCCTGATCCAGGCCAGTCCCAGAGACCCCGAGAACTTTCCCTTTGTGGTGCTAGGCAACAAGATCGACCTGGAGAACAGACAGGTGGGTGACAGATTGTTATAGGTGTTAAAACATCTCATGTAAGTTACAGGACCTAATGCTATTGTTGCTAACATCATCTCCACTGGTGTTTTTAATAGATATGATTTAATAATTTCTTAGTTGCAGGGTATTCTCTAATGTATGTGTTTCAAAGTATTAATGATGCCACTTTTTCAATCATTGAATTGGAATTTCAGTTTTCCTGAATTGACTGCCCTCAATTGGAATTGAGCCTAACCCTGGTCTCCTCATTGATCTCATCTGATGTTTGTGAATGTCTTTCCACCCACACCCAGGTGACGACCAAGCGGGCTCAGGCATGGTGTCAGAGTAAGAACAACATCCCCTACTTTGAGACCAGTGCCAAGGAGGCTATCAACGTAGAGCAGGCCTTCCAGACCATTGCACGCAACGCCCTCAAACAAGTGGGTGTCCAGGAGAGGGAATGGGTGTTTTGGGTTTTTGGTTTTGTTTACCTTTTTTGGGGGGTTGGGAACTTAAGTAGAAGAGCAAAACTTAGATTCTGGTTTCTCAATCTTCTCATCCTCATTCGCTCTTTTTTTTTTTTCTTATCAGGAAACTGAGGTGGAGCTGTATAATGAATTCCCGGAGCCCATCAAGCTAGACAGGAATGACAGAGCAAAGACTTCAGCAGAGGCCTGCACCTGCTGAGGGGGAACATGGACTATCTTCTGTCTGGCTTTCTGGAAAACCCTTCTCTCCTCACCTGCTCCCCTTTAGGGAAACGACTGCATCTCTGGTCTCTGGACCCATGTCACATCCCCCTCCCACCATAATCGCACTAAGTTCCCAGTTACACACACAATGAGTATATTGCTCCTCACATGCACCCCTAACACACATTCCAATGCCCAAAGATCACGAGAGAAGAATTTGTAGATCCCTGCCTGCCTGTTCCTGAATCCATATCATGAGTGAACCCACAACCTGGCCCACCCTCCCTGTCTAACTGTGTCCCCTCTTGGCCTCTCAAATTGGGGGGACCAGATGGAGCCATGTCCTAATAATGCAGTGGGGAACTCTAGAAGTGATGGCTGATGCTTTTTTTACATGATTATGATATCGTTGCGTCATTGTCCTGAGACTTCTTATCCTGTATTTTCTGTTTATCAGGAATTTGTTTTGACTTGAAGTTCTATATTGCCTACCTAGCTCTTGTTAAATAATCAGCTGAATTAGAAGTTATTTTTGTTCATATTGGCTGTCTAAGTTTAAGCCATCAGAAGCTTATACTTTTTTTGCACTTTGTTTTACTGTTTTGGGGTGGTGGATTTAAATGTTGAACTCTGATTTGGGCAGTGTCTGCTAGACCAACAACAAGCCACAAACAACAATACTACTCCCACCATAATTATCTACTACCCCTAGGAAGCCTGTTGATGCTATAAAAATACCAACAGAAGGCTAACTACGCCCTTTGTAGGAACTGGAGTGCATTGGTTGGTTTAGTCGCCTCATGTTGCAGGGGAAATATTTAGAAGTAGGCAATGACGAGAGAAGCTGAGCACACAAACACAATGAAAGACCAGAACTTTATCCATAAGATAATAATACTATTTGCTACTTAATACTACTAGAACTACTGCTACTATGTCCTTTGTCAGCCATCTTGTTTCAAAACCAGAGTTACAGCTCTGTCCCTATTTACATCTGTCCACTTATGTCTGTATTCCCCGTCTGTTTTTCTGCCTGCTGGTAGCTCAGTATGGCAAGAGTGCTTAATATTACTTTAATAGATTGTGTGCAACTATTGTGTGTAGATATAATAGGGACAGATGATGAAACATAATTGGATGAGCTTTCTATCAATTAAACAGTCAAAGGATTTGCCCTCTTAACAAAATCAGTGTTATGCCAATGAATTTGTTGAAAGTAAGTCTTGGGATTTCAAAAGTAATAATAAAAATGTTGAATATAAACATTGTTTATGGTTGATTTATTTCCATGTGTTTTAAAACTGTTGGTGAGTGGTTGCATGCGAAGGTTGATGGGATAGAATGACATGGCGTTATATAGGGAGCATGTTTTATTTGATTAACTTGTGAAGACTGCTTAGCAATCTCCACTTTTACTCAAATGGGAAGTAAAATAGGTGAGACAGAGCTTGTTTTATAGTTACTTTAAAATCCCCAGTCATCCCTACCGTATCTTATAGGCTTATCGTTATTTAATGAATACTTTCTCCCTAATGCTACTCTTCTACATGTTGTATGATTGGAACCACATTTTAAAATTATTTTTCCTAATTATGTGCATTAACTGGATTTGTTAGGAATGCCGATACATTATAATCAGTGTCAATTAACCTCTACAGGATCGGTGTCTCCCCTCCCCGAGGGACAGTTGAGCTAACGTAGGCTGTGATTAGCATGAGGTTGTAACAAGAGAATTTCCCAGGACATAAACATATTTGATATGGGCAGAAAGCTTGCATTCTTGTTAATCTAACTGCTGTCCAATTCACAGTAGCTATTACAGTGGAAGAATGCCATGTGATTGTTTCAGGGTGGACAATAATGAACAAATGTATTAATAAACCAATTAGGCACATTTGGACAGTCTTAATACAACATTTTATACAGAAATGAAATGGTTCATTGAATCAGTCTAAATATTTGCACATACACTGCCATCTAGTGGCCAAAATCTAAATAGCCCCTAACCTGAAATGGTACATTATGGCCTTTCTCTTGCATTTCAACAATGATGAAAAACAAAACGCATGTGTTATTCTCCTACATTGATTTCACATTTATGCAAACTTCAAAGTGTTTACTTTCAAATGGTATCAAGAATATGCATATCCTTGCTCCAGATCCTGAGCTACAGGCAGTTAGATTTGGGTATGTCATTTTAGACGAAAATTGGAAAATAAAAAGGGTCCGATCCTTTTAATAGTATTGGTGCCGCGCATGATAGGGAATAAATCTCGATTTGTCAATAGGCTGCCACGCGAGGGCGTTTGTGTTAGTTTACATGAATTAAACGTTTTGTGTTGCAGTGGTATTTAATTTAATCGGCATATCATTAATCCATTTCGAATGGCCATACTCTACACTGTTGATTTGAAAGTAGTATTTTGTCAAATAATTTACCGTTTTCAAGTATTTTTCTCCTGAAGTGGGTGCCCCCCTCCTATTTGGAGCTGCGTGTGTGGAGTGCCCTCTGCTCATTCACTGTTTTCTTTGAGATTTTGACATGGACTGATGTGAGCGCAATACAGAACATAATGCATCGCTTAGGCTTCAGAAAAGTTGGTGGTTATAAAATAATGACATGTCCAATTACGATAAAATCACCTCCAAACAAAAATCTGAAAGCACATATTCCAACATACCATTTCCGCACTCTGTGTTGTTGTTCCCAATCACGTCCGTTTGGTAGTTATATAGCCAAGCCAATCCACCACACACCCACATTCACAGCAAACCCGACGGTGATAACAGTGCATTGCAGAACTTCACGTTGGTTTCAAAGTAAACGTCATGGTGAAAAGCGAGGTGGAGGTAACTATAAACGCGGAGGAGGCTCCAGTGGCAAGTGGGCCTAAACCAGCCAAGAAAAAGAAAAATAAGAAAAAAAAGAATAAGCCTGGCAAATACAGTGTTCTTGTGCTAGACGCTGTCAAAAAGTTGAATGAGCGAAGCGGTTCGTCTTTGGTAAAAATTTATAATGAAGCCAAGAAGGCAAGCTGGTTTGATGAGCAGAATGGGCGAACCTACCTGCGGTATTCTATCCGAGCGCTGGTACTCAACAACACGCTGATCCAAGTGAAGGGCATGGGGGCGAACGGTTCCTTCAGGCTCAATGAAGATAAATTCGCCAAAGAGGTACCGAAAAAGACTCGGTCCAAGCCAGCCAAGACCACCACGAAAACTGCCAAAGCATCGACTACCAAGAAGGCAACGGTCAAGCCAAAGGCGAAGAGCAGCCCGAAGAAGGCACCAGATGCAAAGAAGCCCGCGGCTAAAATGAAGAAGCTGGGTGTCAAAAAGGTGATCGCTGCACAGAAGAACAAGAAGCCGAAGAAAGCCAGCAAGCCACCAACCAAGTCACCGAGGAAGAAGAAGTAGCCTAGTCGCTATCAAATACAGAACTTTATTTGAGATTTTTATTTTTACACCTTTTGTTGTAGTTTTTTTCTTACATGGTTGGTTTCACTGGCATACAATGCATAATCAACGGATAGGCTAACAGTTGTTTTCTATGTTTATTCTCTGCAAGGCAATGATTGGCTCAGTGGCGTATTGTCAGAGGGACCATGAGTGTAGTGTTGCTTTGAATAACAGGCAACGCCCCCAGTTTTATGTTGTCACTTGTCAGTTCCAGAGATGCCCTGCTACAAAATGTTACATTGTAACAAATATGTTTTTACTTTTACCCAAAGGTTTCCTAACGGATATGACCAGGAAATCCTAATCGTGGTTCTTCATTCTTTTCGAGGTGGCTGACATTGCGAAAGTGTATTTGTAATTCTGAGAAACTGATGGTTTAAAATACTTTGTCTATTTGATGAGCATTGTATTGTCTCTTCGGTACACGTGGCATTGAAGTGATTGTTAATCTCTGTAAATAAATACCTTAAAACGGTCTTTTTTGCATTTTGTGACAAACATAAACATTTCTATTTAAGGTGTTAGATTTGAATGTGAGGATAATTTCCTACACTGTCTGTTTACTATACATAGACCAATGTCAGAATACTATTGAGTATCTCATATTTAATTATGCATGTTGGCCTCATTTGTTTTTCAATGAGACAAGAAATCTCTGAGTTTCTCCCCATATTGTTCAGCTTCATATTTTCTGGATGCTAACGCGCTAAACCGCCCCTGAAAAATCGGGATTAATTAAAATTACATTAAAAATACAAATGTAATGCACTGGGCCCTTACTTGTCCTGTATTAGCAGACAGATATAATTATGTGGCGCAGCAAAAACTTGAGTGATTTGGAGCACATGGTATTAACAAACTGGTAATCTTTCTTGTATTTTGTTTCATTGAAAGTGTATATCCTGTCTCAGTTTTTAACTACACAGCTAACCATCCTAAAATCTGGATAGGTGTTAGGTGTAACGTTGACATTAGCCAATAGGCCTGCTATGCTACGCTATATTTGGTTATGTTACAGAAAATGCTAATTATGTGATCTTGCAAGACATTGATTAAGCTTTGATCTAACTTTACTAAACGAGCACCATTATGAGAAGTGATCTGTTTGTGATGAGTAGGACTATTAGGTGTAGGATCTTGGTGTTATTGTGAATGATTGGAGCAACCCTTGGTTCTAAAATGACAGCGCTAAGTAAACTTTGATTTGATTAGCTTGAACACATGGTTACAATATACCTTATTTCAGAATAAAATCAAACAGAGCGGTGGACTATCAATGTATATAATTGATTTTCATAGATTTAATAAAGTAGTGAACATAAATCGTTAATGTGCAGGCAATTCATTTTAAAACAGCCATACAAATCTAGCTTTTAGTGTGGTGTATTCATGCATCTCAAACTCTAAAATATATATATTATTTTAGAAACTATAACCTAAATGCATTATCTCCAACTTGGCCCAATTTCCATTTTCCCACCCCGACATAGCCTACCAAGCTAGAACTGGCCCTGCGTCTCAACCAATAGCCAATATAGGCTAAATATCCCAAGCAGGGCTACAGCAACTTCCAGAAAGGGTCAGGCTCTTTCTTGGGCTTTGTGGTGGCTACTCTGGTTTGGGTGTCCTCGGCAAAATGGTGTCGCTGTAATCAAGGAGTCACATATCGTTCTGGGTTCCACTGTGCAAGAGCAGGTCTGTGGAGTTTTATGAACATTAACGCAGACATATTAATTTATATATATTTTTCAATATTCTGATGTTCTTAACTTGTCAAGCCTCCAACGGGCCTCTGCAGTGCATACATGTAGCCTACATATTTATTTGGTTTGTCATTCTATTGTTTTTCTATTACTACACAGCATCTTCAGAGTCTCTCATTCTCTTCTGTTGTCAGTTCACATGACATGTATTTAGTGGCGGCTTGAGTGTAGAGCTAATTACACAACAGGGCAATTTACGTTTGTAACGGTACAATCGTTTTCAAGATCATATGTAGTTTAGTCAATTTACACATTGGGCTTGCACACTCAACAAATGCAAATATCTAATGGGACAGAATCTGGCTCTGGAGCAGAAGCTTGCACACTGCAACACTTTTAGAATCACAAAATTAAATCGTTAATAATACAGAATCAGATTATTGTACCATAAAACCCACTAAGATTATGGAAACAGACCTTCGTAAATTTCCCCCCTATTGGCAAAATAGTGGAGAGATCCTTTTACCTTATAAGGAAGAAAACACCAGTCAGACACGTTTTAGAATGATACGAATAATGAGACAAAAATCCTTATCATTCAGTTTAACCATTTCTAGATTGAGTACTGTTCTCATATGAAGAATGAGAGAACCCAAAATAAATCAGAATTCTATTTTATATGAACATTTTGCTTCTTGTGAATTATATTATTGTTCTCATCCTATGTAAATTGGGAAATTGTGTAACCAAATAATGAAAACCACCAACAATTACTTAAAAAATAATAATACAAGTATTACATGTTTGTCTGCTACATTCAAACAATTAATTGTATGGACAAATCTTTGTCTTAACGAAATAGGCTCCCCTATGAAGTTTTGTACATAGTGTGTTCCAGTGAGCGCAGAGGGTCACGGAAGAGCCTTGGCAAGTGTACTTCCGTCTTCCCCCAGCGGATACAGAGAAATGGTAAGAGAATGTAGCTATCATTTTTACAATAAAAATAAATACATTTCGACATGATTTCAACATCAGTCATACGATGAGCAGTATGTCGAGCCTTGCTTGCGTTAATGTGTATGTTTATTGCTAGATTTGGTTTGTTGGCTAGCTAGCTTAGCTAACGTCAGTTAGCATCCCCACCCAAAAGTGAGAATCTGTTTAGCCAGTGATGTAGCTAGATACAAGGTTAGTTTGTTAGTTTGGAAGTTAGTGCCAAATACTGTAAACTAAAGTATCCTTTCAAATGTATGCATAAATATAAACATACATTTTCGGGTAACTATTAGCTCGCAATCTGTAATGGTGAAGCAGGGAGCTCACGTCTGTAATTTTACGTCTCAATCAAGCTGGTATATAAAAAAAAATATTGCCATGAGTAAAGATCCCCATGCCACATTGAAAATATATGGAAGACAAGCTGGTAGAAGAGGCTAACTAGTTAGCAGAGATCTCTAATCTCAGGCAGCCAGCCTAGGTTTTTAAGAGGTATGCTGTCTCAACATTTGCTTTCATTTGTCCTCACCACCTAACTATAGCTAGTTATGCACTTGTATCTCGCCTGAATTATTTTGCTTTGCAGTAGGTAGGTCCAAAGTCTAGATTTCTCTTAATTGCACTTCACACACACAGGGTTGCAGTAAGACTTGTCCACTGAAATGTCCACCCCCATTTACATCGACTGGGCTGTAGTGGAGCGGGTTTGAGAACTTCAAGTTCCTTGGTGTCCACATCAATAACAAACTATCATGGTCCAAAAACACCAATACAGTCGTGAAGAGGGCACAACAACGCCTATTCCCCCTAAGGAGACTGATATTATTTGGCATGGGTCCTCAGATTCTCAAAAAGTTCTACAGCTGCACCATCGAGAGCATGGTTGCATCACAGCTTGGTATGGTTACTGCTTGGCATCTGACGCAAGGTGCTACAGAGAGTAGTGCGAACAGCCCAGTACTTCACTGGGACCAAGCTTCTTGTCATCCAGGACCTCTATATATGGCGGTGTCAGAGGAAGGCCCCAAAAATTGTCAAAGACTCTAGCCAGCCAAGTCATAGACTGTTTGCTCTGTTACAGCGCAGTACCGGAGCGCCAAGTCTACGTCCAAAAGGCTCCTTAACAGCTTCTACCCTGCAAGCCATAAGACTGCTGAACAGTTAATCGAATGGCTACCCAGACTATTTGCATTGACCCTCTTTTTTTACACTGCTGCTACTCGCTGTTTATTATCTATGCATAGTCACTTTAGCTCTACCTACATGTACATATTACCTCGACTAACCTGTACCCCTACACGTTGACTCAGTACCGGTACCCCCTGTATATAACCTTGTTATATTGTGTTACTTTAGTTTATAAAAAGAAAAAAAGTTAGCAAATATTCTTACTTTAAAAAAAATTTTTTTTAAATGCTTATGAGTGAGGATCAAGGTAAGGTCTACTACACCTGTTGTATGCGTCGCATGTGACAAATAACATTTCAAATCAAATGTTTTCTCGGCCCAAATCAGATGCAGACTGGATTGAAGTAGCTAGATATTGTCATTCTGAAAATGCATGTAGTGGCAGTGCACTCGACTGGCCCCAGGCCAGAGCCAATGTGTACACACCATCCTTATCTACTATAGGCATTATTCAATGTAAAACATAGCAAACATTTCTAAAAACCTGTTTTTGCTTTGTCATTATGTGGTATTATGTGTAGATTGAGGGAGGGGAAACTATTTCATCTATTTTAGAATAAGGCTGTAATCAAAAAAGTCAAGGGGGAACTTGCTTAGTTAAATAAAATTAAAAGGGGGTCTGAATACTTTCCGAATGCACTGTACTCATGTGGTCAATATACTTCCTATTTTTCAATTTGAGGGACTCCTGGGTGTATCAATTTAATGGTGACTTCACTCATGTTCCACAGTCAACATTATTGTTTTGCATTTGGGTTGTTAGGTCTATTTGAGTTTTTACTGACTGTGTTTGAGTTTCTGGGATGGTGAAACCAGTGTTGAGCTTTTAGAAACCGCAGTATCAAATGCATACTGCTGAGCTATGTTGTCAGCCCAACCATGAGCCATTGCTATGGAAGACACAGTATTCCAAGAATTTTAGCTGCAGGTCTAGGCCTGCATGCCTGACAGTACTTTTGCCCTCAGTTTGTAAGGGGAGGTGGTGGTGTAGGAATAAGGGTAAGGGCCTTTTTAGCTAATAGTTTTAGAGGATAGTAGGGTGGAGTGAGGCGCTATTTGGTGGTAAGAGGCAGAGGCTGCGGTCCAGTTCACTCCCCCTCTTTGATGTAAAATAGGATTTAGGGAAGGGGCATCTTTGTTATAGTAGCTAAGTAAAGCGTGGTAGGGGTATTTGGTGGAGTGTATGGGAGATATTCCCTGTCGTACTGCCCCTGAACAGGCAGTTAACACACTGTTCCTAGGCTGTCATTGAAAATAAGAACTTGTTCTTAACTGCCTTGCCTAGTTAAATAAAGGTAAAATCTTCTAAAAAAAAATTATCCTCTTTCTCCCTCAGACAGCAACTCTGCGCCCGTACCTCAACGCTGTGCGTGCCACGCTGCAGGCCGCGCTCTGTCTGGAGAACTTCTCCTCTCAGGTGGTGGAGCGCCACAACAAGCCAGAGGTGGAGGTTCGGTGAGTCCCTGTATGTCTGTCTGTGGGCGGGATAGTGTGTGTTTTCGGGTATTTGACCTAGCACATGTATGTTATCCCCCTCAGGAGAGTGTGTTTGACCTAGCACGTTTATGTTATCCCCCTCAGGAGAGTGTGTTTGACCTAGCACGTGTATGTTATCCCCCTCAGGAGAGTGTGTTTGACCTAGCACGTGTATGTTATCCCCCTCAGGAGAGTGTGTTTGACCTAGCACGTGTATGTTATCCCCCTCAGGAGAGTGTGTTTGACCTAGCACGTGTATGTTATCCCCCTCAGGAGAGTGTGTTTGACCTAGCACGTGTATGTTATCCCCCTCAGGAGAGTGCGTTTGACCTAGCACGTGTATGTTATCCCCCTCAGGAGAGTGCGTTTGACCTAGCACGTGTATGTTATCCCCCTCAGGAGCAGTAAAGAGTTGCTGCTGCAGCCAGTCATCATCAGTCGTAATGACAAGGAGAAGGTTCTTATCGAAGGCTCCATCAACTCAGTCCGAGTCAGCATCGCTGTCAAGCAGGTCAGTGAGACTACTTATTCCAACGTGTTTAACTTGTCCTTCGGTGCAGTTGACATGCTTGATTTAGGTGACTTTCATGCTCTATTCATATTTAGGGATATTTTTCTCCGTCATTGTCGTTACCTTAACAGAAGTGCAGAGATGTAAGCTCAGCTGTACCCTTTTCCCCCTGTTGTGAGGATGATTGTTTGCTGGTTTGTCATAGACATGAAATGTATACTGTGATTAGTTGTTTTTTACTACCTGGTGTATGATTGCTGGCTTTTAGAGCTGTAGCCTGTGATTGGTGGGTGCTAAGTCTGACTGCTGTGTGATTTGCTGTGTCCCTGAAGGCAGATGAGATTGAGAAGATCCTGTGCCATAAGTTCATGCGCTTCATGATGATGAGAGCAGAGAACTTCTTCATCCTGAGGAGGAAACCAGTGGAGGTGAGAAATGAGAGGGACTGGTGGTGCAACCAACAGTTTGAGTTGAAACATTAGGATAATGTTTGTTCCCCTCTTAGAGAACCCAAGCGGTCATATTTTCACACTTTCAAATAAAATATTTACATAGAAAACAATTGGCAGTGCAAAGAGCAAAACAGCCTCCGTGTTTACTCATCATTCCCCTCCTTTATCTCTCCCCCTCTCCTTCATTTGTCCGCAGGGCTATGACATCAGTTTCCTCATCACCAACTTCCACACAGAGCAGATGTACAAGCACAAGCTGGTGGACTTCGTCATCCATTTCATGGAAGAGATCGACAAGGAGATCAGTGAGATGAAGCTGTCTGTCAATGCCAGGGCCCGTATCGTCGCTGAGGAGTTCCTCAAAAACGTGAGTCCTGTCCGTCTCTTTTACTTTCTGTCTTTTCACCTAGAAGTTTTCATTTGACCTGACACCCATGTTTTTGACTTACGCAGTTCTAGGAAAATTCCCAAACATTCCTTACGCTGATCACAACTGTCAACATGGTTTCTTGGAGGGTGCACATCACGGGACCGAGAGAGAAGGGGCAAAAGTGTGACCAGTCATTCGCAGTCGAGAAAGTAAAGACTCGTCAGACCAATGGGGTGTGGCCCTTCATTAAGGTATCCCTGTGCTCAAAAATATTGATGTTTGTACATAATGAATATTCACAGCCTCATTTAATTTCTGCTTTTAGAACAAAGCTTTAAAATCAGGGTGGGTCCTTAAAATGAAACCCTGCTCAATATTAATGAGCACAGGGAAATTCATTTTTTAAAATATAATTTACTTTTTTTTAATATAAATATTATATGCACACCATTTTTTTTGCTATGTTTTTGTTACAACAAACATTCAAACCTGAGGAAAAATGAATTGGTGCACTTGTTTCTTGTCTTAATACACACAGAGCAGACCCTATCATTGATGGAAATTATTGTGATGATAATAATAGTGCTGGCAGTGATGATGAATAAACCCCTTTATTGTTTGTTTGCATTTTGGTGTGTTATTTATGGAAAAAAGACATTACACTACATTATTTTATTAATGAATCATTAACTATTTACATAGGGGGGAATTCCTACATGGGACTTATTATTTTTACCGCATTCTAACTTTGAACTTAAGCATGGGGAAATGCATGTGCCAGCCAGGTTTTCGTTTGGGATGGAGGTGTTTACAGATATGCTTATTCTGACTTTGACTTGAATTCCACCACCTTTATGCATGTGGAACAATGAAGGTTGAGTAACCTGTCAGTTCCAAGTGGAAAAACATGACTTTTTTCAGACAAATAACACCATTCTCCATGCCCTGTAATTTACAAATTGATAAGGGCTAGGTAAATGACTTAATCTGGATAAGGGGATTGGAAATGTCAAATACAATTATTTTAGATCCATTTTTATCTTATCACTGGAGTTGTGAAACCAGTCATTTGGCAGCAAACTGAAGCGTATCACCTTTTCCACAGTGAAGTTAATGAAATGCTGTTCTTATAACTTGTAAGGATGTAATTGAGACCCAACCTATAGGCTTCTGAAGCCATGCACACATGACAGCATGGCGTCATTTCTGATTTCTAGAATGTTTTAATTAAATGCCTGGACTTTCCACCAGTGGAGGCTGCTGAGAGGAGGACAGCTCATAATAATGGCTGTAATGGAATGGTATTGAAGACTAACGTGGTTTTTAAAACGTAACTACAAATATTCAAATGTATTTAAGTTAATACCTGCAGTCCAGTGGAGGCTGCTGAGGGGAGGGGGGGGGGGGTCTGCTCATAATGTGTTTGATGATACCTTTCCATTTATTCTGCTCCAGCCATAACCACGTGTCCGTCCTCCCCAATTAAGGTGCCACCAACCTCCTGTGCTGCAGTCAATTTGTGCAATAGATTAGGAAATAAAGCAGATTGCGTTCTTCATTTCACCTGTCACATTATTTAACATTATGAAGCTTACCATAGTTCCCCAGAACAGTTGAGCCAGTCACGTGTGGTATTCAATTCACTACTAGATGTTTGCCATCAGATATAACGGCTGACGTGCTTTAGAAGTAAAAAAATATATATATATAATCCGAGTTATCTTTACAGCTGCCATTTTTTTTCTCCTATAATTGTTTCCCTTCTCTGTGCACCAATACTTTTCCTTCAGAAAAGCGTGCATCACAACTTTATTCATTAGCACAATTTCTCTTTAGGATTGTGTTGGCGGATCGCATCCAATCTAAGGTGCATGCACCGCTACCTACTGTACTGGAGTGTGAGGCTATTCACTGTCTACCAACATTTAGGCGCCCGAGATGCGAAGCGGTCTAAGGCACTGCATCTCAGTGTAAGAGGCGTCATTACAGACCCTGATTAGATTCCAGGCTGTATCACAAATGGCCGTGATTGGGAGTCCCATAGGGGTTTGGCTGTCATTGTAAATAAGAATGTGTTCTTAACTGGCTTGCCTAGTTAAATAGAGGTTACATTTTTAAATTATTATTATTATTAAACTTTAATACAGTATTGTAAAATTGGGGAAAAGGAAAAATGATCCTGCCAACTATTAGCCCTCTAAAAAAAATAAACACCACCCCATTCCACGATTCTACCCTACCAATAGTCTGGGAGGACAGAACACTATGGCTCAACACCCCCCTGTAACTGTTCTGCGGTAAAACCTTGCAATCCCAAGTATTTCTCTGCCGCTGCCACCACAACCTCTATTTTATGTGACTTTCGATCGAGTTCTGGAGTACAATTGACAACCATAGCTATGAATGCCAAGAAACCTACCTTACTGAAGCACATATTCTTCCCATCCACTCTCTATTAGTCTCTGCCTACTCACAGGAATCCTCTCAGGATCCCTCCCTGTTTACTTTTGCTTGTAAATGTCCACACTCACTGAAAATGACATTCGGTAGCTACTAGCTATGCTTGTATAACTGAGCTGTATTTGCCTTTCTTTGCAATTCGTCTATGTTCGTCTTCCTTCGTTAGCATTTAGCTAACAGCGTATGTGATTTCTCTATTATTTGTGCTAATTTTGTTAGGATTTTGGTAATAGAGGCCCAATGGGCTTTTTTTGCTTTGTGCTATGCTGGTAATACGGTAAATCTCAGGATGGCAGAAGAACAGTATGACAATCTGAATATCGCCCAAGCCTACCTGGCGCACTGGTGTCATCACATTTCCATGATTATTAGGGCAGATTTATAGGACTACTGTTCAACCCCTATTGTACTTACCTTCCAATAGTTCATGGATTGAACAATTGCATATGCCAACTTTCAGGATGAATCAAACCACTATTTTTGATTCACCAATATATTTAGTGCGTAAAGGCTCTCCATACCTGTTTTTTTATTATTCATAAATACTTTCCTAACCCTAAATAATATATTCTAACGAGTCTGTCGAGAAATTTAGATTTAAGGCTACACCAAATTTAAAGGTATGGCTTTAGTTAAATGTAATGAAAACCCTATTGAATGAAAATGGCACAAGACATTCTGTTGGCCAGCAAGTGGGATGATTTTCAGCAGTTAAATTAAATGTATTCAGCGCAAGGGAACCACGCCTGCAAAGCCCTTAAGGTAAGTCTGAATACCAACTACAGAGGAGTGCGTAGTAAAGGCATACATTTCCTAAGTATGAATCGGGCCCATTTTTAAGTTCAAGGTCAGAATACCCATAGAGAGAAAAATGCATTAAAAAAAGTAATTAATTTCCATTTACACACACTTAATTTGGGTCGGAATCGGCCCGTGTGTGAAAGCTCTCCAAACCTGTTTTTTTTTATGTAGGTAGATTCATAAATACCTTCCTTAGCCTAAATAATATACAGTGCATTCGGAAAATATTCAGACCCCTTCCCTATTTCCATATTTTTTTTACGTTACAGCCTTAGTCTAAAATGGATTTTTTTTAAATCCTCATCAATCTATACACAATAACCCATAATGACAAAGCGAAAACAGTTTAATTGTTTTTTTTTATTTGAGCAAATGTGTGTGTATGTATGTATATATATATACATGAATACCTTATTTAAATAAGTATTCAGACCCTTTGCTATGAGACTTAAAATTGAGCTCAGGTGCATCCTGTTTCCATTGATCATCCTTGAGATTTTTCTACAACTTGATTGGTGTCCACATATGGTAAATTCATTTGATTGGACATGATTTGGAAAGGCACACACCTACAGTGGGGCAAAAAAAGTATTTAGTCAGCCACCAATTGTGCAAGTGCTCCCACTTAAAACGATGAGAGAGGCCTGTAATTTTCATCATAGGTACACTTCAACTATGACAGACAAAATTAGAAGAAAATCACATTGTAGGATTTTTTATTAATTTATTTGAAAATTATGGTGGAAAATAAATATTTGGTCACCTACAAACAAGCAAGATTTCTGGCTCTCACAGACCTGTAACTTCTTTAAGAGGCTCCTTTGTCCTCCACTCGTTACCTGTATTAATGGCACCTGTTTGAACTTGTTATCAGTATAAAAGACACCTGTCCACAACCTCAAACAGAAACACCAGAAACTAAATTGTAGACCTGCACCAGGCTGGGAAGACTGCATCTGCAATAGGTAAGCAGCTTGGTTTGAAGAAATCCACTGTGGGAGCAATTATTAGGAAATGGAAGACATACAAGACCACTGATAAACTCCCTCGATCTGGGGCTCCACGCAAGATCTCACCCCGTGGGGTCAAAATGATCACAAGAACGGTGAGCAAAAATTCCAGAACCACATGGGGAGACCTAGTGAATGACCTGCAGAGAGCTGGGACCAAAGTAACAAAGCTTACCATCAGCAAGGGCATTGAAGATGAAACGTGGCTGGGTCTTTCAGCATGACAATGATCTCAAACACACCGCCCGGGCAACGAAGGAGTGGCTTCGTAAGAAGCATTTCACGGTCCTGGAGTGGCCTAGCCAGTCTCCAGATCTCAACCCCATAGAAAATCTTTGGAGGGAGTTGAAAGTCCGTGTTGCCCAGCAACAGCTCCAAAACATCACTGCTCTAGAGGAGATCTGCATGGAGGAATGGGCCAAAATACCAGCAACAGCTCCAAAACATCACTGCTCTAGAGGAGATCTGCATGGAGGAATGGGCCAAAATACCAGCAACAGTGTGTGAAAACCTTGTGAAGACTTACAGAAAACGTTTGACCTCTGTCATTGCCAACAGAGGGTATATAACAAAGTATTGAGATAAACTTTTGTTATTGACCAAATACTTATTTTCCACAATAATTTGCAAATACATTTTTTTTAAATCCTACAATGTGATTTTCTGGATTTTTTTCTTCTCATTTTGTCTGTCATGTGCCACGTGTCATAGTTGAAGTGTACCTATGATGAAAATTACAGGCCTCTCTCATCTTTTTAAGTGGGAGAACTTGCACAATTGGTGGCTGACTAAATACTTTTTTTGCCCCACTGTATGCATCAGCCTACTAATTATACAAATATGCCCTATTATATTTAAAAAATGTAATCAAATTTGTTAGCCTATATGCTTACTTGTAACTGTGTAAGCTGCATGTGCTGTACCAGAATCGCATGTTCTCTTCTGCTTTGTTATGGTTTGAATGATGTGCGTAATTCCAGTCCATATAATACCGTATAAAACAGTACAGTACAGTAAATCAGTTCACACTCCTAGATTAGCCTACTGGAGCTAGTCTGATCTATTGACCCAATGGGTTGTATTGTAATTATTTTATTATAGTGCAAGTATATTCATGACGTCATATAAAAGGTGATTGGGCAAGTTGGTCCGTGTGCATCAGTCTCCTGTGTTATGTTACTTGTTATTTCATTAAAGTCAACCAAAGTGATATTCACCTCTGGATTCTTTACATAAAGCATAACACTACACCGAAGAGAGCATATAGCTTGCTACATCTATGGGCTCTTCTGTTTTTCTGTCGTGCGTAATATGCAGTAGCCTATATCACATGTATTGGATAACGGCACAATCATGTGAGCCTTTTTGGGCTTGAGCTCACTAAATGTTAATGTAGGGTTCATAAAATGTATTTAATATGGTTCGTCAGATTCAGGTAGCACCAGGTTATAATTTTCATGCTGATCAAAGCTACAATCAAATCCAGAAATATTTATATGCTTTATAATGCTTTTGAATGACACTTCCGGTTTTGTAGGGAAATACCGGGTTACCCGGGAGAAAAGGGATTTATTCTCGGGATGAAACATTTGTAAAATACCAGGAAAATATTCAACCCTAATGTGTAGCACTTGTTGTTTATCAAGCTAACAATCTATTCTCTGTAACGTTATCTAGGTAGCTAGCTACATACATAGAAATAGGATAGACTGCCAATATTAATGACACAAACGTTAGCTTGATCTACTAAAAACAACAATGTTAGCTAGCTAATTAACATATTTCATGGCCAAGATGTTCAAATGTTCATAGATGACCAACAGGGTCAAACAACAATAATCAGTGGTTGTAGAGGGTGCAAGAGGAGTAAATGTCAGTTGGCTTTTCTTAGCCAATCATTCAGAGTATCTCTACCATTCCTGCTGTCTCTAGAGAGTTGAGAGAGAGAACTTAAATTCACATAGGACACCAGATAACACAAGAGAAATACTCCAGATGTAACAGACTGACCCTAGCCCCCCTGACAAACTATTGCAGCATAAATACTGGAGGCTGAGACAGGAGGGGTCAGGAGACACTGTGGCCCCGTCCGATGATACCCCCAGATGGGGCCAAACAGGCAGGAAATAACCCCACCCATTTTGCCAAAGCACAGCCCCCACACCACTAGAGGGATATCTTCAACCACCAACTTACTAACCTGAGATAAGGTCGAGTATAGCCCACGAAGATCTCACCCACGGCACAAACCGTGGGGGAGGGGGGGCGCCAACCCGGACAGGAAGATCACATCAGACTCAACCCACTCAAGTGGCGCACCCCTCCTAGGGACGGCATGGAAGAGCACCAGTAAGCCAGTGACTCAGCCCCTGTAATTGGGTTTGAGGCAGAGAATCCCAGTGGAGAGAGGGGAACCGGCCAGGCAGAGACAGCAAGGGCAGCTTATTGCTCCAGTGCCTTTCCGTTCACCTTCACACTCCTGTGCCAGACTACACTCAATCATAGGACCTGCTGAAGAGATGAGTCTTCAAAAAAGACTTAAAGGTCGAGACCGAGTCTGCGTCTCTCACATGGATAGGTAGACCATTCCAAAAAATTGAGCTCTATAGGAGAAAACCCTGCCTCCAGCTGTTTGCTTAGAATTTCTAGGGACAGTAAAGGAGGCCTGTGTCTTGTGACTGTAGTGTACTTGTAGGTATTTTTGCCAGAAAGTAGAGCATTGCAGTAGTCTAACCTAGAAGTGGGAAAAAGCATGGCTAAATGTTTCTGCATCTTTTTAGGGCAGAACGTTTCTGATTTTTGCAATGTTACGTAGATGGAAAAAAAAGCTGTTCTTGAAACAGTCTTGATATGTTAATCAAAATTGAGATCAGGGTCCAGAGTAACGCAGAGGTCCTTCACAGTTTTATTTGAGACGACTACAACCATCAAGATTGTCAGATTCAACAGAAGATCTCTTTGTTTCTTGGGACCAAGAACTAGCATCTCTATTTTGTCTGAGTTTAAAAGAAGAACATTTGCCACCATCCACTTCCTTATGTCTGAAACACAGGCTTCTAGGGAGGGCAATTTTGGTGCTTCACCACAGCTGTGTGTTGTCCGCATATCAGTGAAAGTTAACATTGTTTCCGAATGACATCACCAAGAGGTAAAATATATATTCCTACACTTAAATTACCCTTGCCTAACGATTGCATCTGAAGCTGGGCTTGCAGCACAGCTATCCTCGCCATAAGGCAATCGTTCTCCTGTATATTAAGAGTACAGTGCCTGCAATTAGAAGTCATAATGTTAATGTTACTACTTAGCTTCGGATGGTGAAGGTTCTGACAAACCACGTCCAGATAAAGCGTCCGGGGTGAAAAAGTTGAATGAAAAAAGTCGATGGAAAAAATACAAATATAAAACGACAATTAAAAAGTAAAAAACGTCAAGTTGGCAGGTAGCAAAGTAAGGTTGCAAAAAAAACTCACAGCAGCAGGTAAACAATTATTACACTATTCAATCATCTCTTGTTTTGGAGTAAGATGGATGTCTAAACCCACTAACCATTTATGTAGGTGTTCTTTGTATGATATGAAATAAAGTGTTGAGTACAGTGTATTTTTTAGTCATTGAACATTCCCTGTTTGTCTGATTTATTTGGTTGTCACCCTCATTTAGTCTGATATTGCACAGATTTGCATTGACTCAGATCACACAGTCGGCGGCTGAGTTCTACTGTCTGTGGTGAAAGGGGTGTGACTAGCAGAGGTGAGATGCAGGTAGGTTGTAGTAGCCACTGTGATGTGATGTCATCCCCCTGAGACTTGAAGTCGTGTCTCGTCCTGTTTATCATGAATGTATCTACAGTGAACAAAAATATAAATGCAACAATTTCAAAGACTTCAAAGAGTAACAGTTCATATGGTCCTCCTGTAGCTCAGTTGGTAGAGCATGGCGCTTGTAACGCCAGGGTAGTGGGTTCGTTCCCCGGGACCACCCATACGTAGAATGTATGCACACATGACTGTAAGTCGCTTTGGATAAAAGCGTCTGCTAAATGGCATATATTATTATTATTATATTATATAAGGAAATCAGTCAATTGAAATAAATGCATTAGGCCCTGGAGTTCACATGACTGGGAATACAGATATGCATTTGTTGGTCACAGATATCTCTTAAAGAAAGTGGGATAGCAGATCAAAAAACCAGTCAGTATTTGGTGTGATCACCATTTGCTTCATGCAGCGCAACATCTCCTTCACATAGAGTTGATCAGGCTGTTGATTGTGGCCTGTGGAATGTTGTCCCACTCGTCTTCAATGGCTGTGCAAAGTTGCTGGATATTGGCTAGAACTGGAACACGCTGTCGTACACGTCGATTCAGACCATTCCAAACATGCTCAATGGGTGACATGTCTGGTGAGTAGGCAGGCCATGGAAGAACTGGGACATTTTCAGCTTCCAGGAATTGTGTACAGATCCTTGCGAGATGTTGCCGCTCATTGTCATGCTGAAACACAAGGTGATGGCGGCCGATGATTGCCACAACAATGGTCAGCAATTGTGTTCGTTGTCTGTAGCTTATGGCTGCCCATACCATAACCCCACTGCCCGCCGTGGGGCACTCTGTTCACAATAATGACATCAGGAAACTGCTCGCCCACATGACATCATACACGCTGTCTGCCATCTGCCTGGAACAGTTGAAACTGGGATACATCAGTGAAGAGCACACTTCTCCATCGTGCCAGTGGCCATCGAAGGTGAGCAATTGCCCATTGATTTAGATTACAACGCCAAACTGCAGTCAGGTTAAGACCCTGGTGAGGACGACGTGCAGATAAACCTTCCCTGAGACGGTTTCTGACAGTTTGTGCAGAAATTCTTCAGATGTGCAAACCCACAATTTCATCAGCTATCCGGGTGGCTGGTCACCGATGATCCTGAAGGTGAAGGTCCTGGGCTGGCATGGTTACGGTTGTGAGGCTGGTTGGACATACTGGCAAACTCTCTAAAATGACATTGGAGGCGGCATATGGTAGAGAAATAAACATGAAATTCTCTGGACATTCCTGCAGGCAGCATGACAATTGCACTCCCACAAAACTTGAGACATCTGTGGCATTGCGTTGTGACAAAACTGCATGTTTTAGAGTGGCCTTTTATTATCCTCTGCACAAAGTGTACTTGTGTAATGATCATGCTGTTTAATCAGCTTCTTGAAATGCCACACCTGTCAGGTGGATGGATTACCTTGGCAAGGGAGAAATGCTCACTAACGGGGATGTAAACAAATTGGTGTACAGAATTGAGAACATTTTTGTTGTTGCATATTTAACATTTCTGTGATCTTTTATTTAAACTCATGAAACATGGGACCAACACTTCTCATGTTACAGTTATTTTTGTTCAGTATATACAGTGCCTTCAGAAAGTATTCAGACCCCTTGACATTTTGTTACATCTGAATACTTTCCGAAGGCACTGTAGAACTTGTTTGTTCAGTTTGTTTTGGTTAGATCACAAAATACTAACTTGTCATTTTGTAATGCAATTATGGTG
This sequence comes from Oncorhynchus gorbuscha, assembly GCF_021184085.1. Taxonomy (NCBI): domain Eukaryota; kingdom Metazoa; phylum Chordata; class Actinopteri; order Salmoniformes; family Salmonidae; genus Oncorhynchus; species Oncorhynchus gorbuscha. Next base: position 47,101,993 of record NC_060190.1, on the reverse strand, counting down.
CGCTGCAGCACCAGATGTAGGGAACCTCTTGGATGTGCGTGCATATAAAATGTGTTATTGTTTTGACAGTTGAAAAGGTCTATAGAAATGTGGGTACAATTGTGGAAAAACTACAAATCGCACATTTTTCCCCCGCCTAAAATGACATACCCAAATCTAACTGCCTGTAACTCAGGACCTGGTGCAAGGATATGCATATTCTTGATACGATTTGAAAGGAAACACTTTGAAGTTGTTGAAAATTAGAATATAACACATTAGATCTGGTAAAATATAATACAAAACAGAAAAACATACCTTTTCTAAAAATAAAAAAAAGTTTGTTCCATCATCTTTGAAATGCAAGTGAAAGGCCATACATTAACATAGGAGCCTAGGTGTAATTTAGAATTTGTCCACAAGCTTGCAGCAGGTGTGTGCAAAGTTTCAGACTGATCCAGTGAAGAATTACCTGACTACACAACATTTTGCATCAAGTCTGCCAGGAGTTTGCTCAAATTAGTCAATTTACAAGTACATAACTATAGAGAACATACAAAATGCTATGGTAATAATAGCTTCCCCACAGAAAAGACACATCTAGATGGCTGGGTGGGGTGGGTGTGGCCCTTTAACCTAAAGGCATACACCTGGTTACTGCCAAGGCTTGCAGGTCAAGACCTGGTTCTTCACAGGCGTATAATCATTTGCAAGGCAACAGAGACAGAAGTGGGGTCAAACCGTAGAACTCAGCTCCAACATTTTTTTCAAACAAAACTACATTACATTTTATCTCTGGGACCCTCAGGATGACAAATCAGAGCAAGATTACTGAATGTAAGTACATTATTTAGCCTCAGAGGTGAATGTATCAAACCAGTTGCTGTGCACTATCAAACAATAGCATGGTATTATATATATAAAAAACTTTAACAAGGCACCCCTGTTACAGTTTTTGACAATTGCTTACACATGATATCTGAAACTATGGCTCCTTTTCTCTAGACTCTACACACAAAACCCCAAAACACACACAACATGAAAAACGTCACATCTCTTGCAAAACAAACTCTTCATTCCAAACAATGAACTCTTCTCTTGTTGCAAAAAAATAATAATTGTGTTTTTGCAACAAAACTATACACACAAACCATAAAATCCGCTCTTATACAGGCCAACTACACACAGATTTGAAAAATGTAAAAACAATACCATCTTGTGTATTTTGTATGTTCAATGTGCAGTGGAGTCCACGGCAGTTCATCATAGCACTCACACGTACATGTGCACAGATATATACAGTATGTATGCATATTCAATATACATTTACGCTATAAACAGAAATGCAAGGGGGGGAAAAATACAATTTTTTTATTTCTCAAAACGGATTTTCATCCATATTTCGGGATGAACAGTAACAGACAAAACAAATACAGTACAATATAAACAAACAGGCTTGTTACTATTAAGAAAAAAACTATTAGGGTGCATCCTGTCTCCTATTTGGGTCTGGCCACAGCACCTCATCATCACAAGCGATGTTCTCTCTGGCTAAACAGCAGGGGAAGTAGCGTCTGGAGTGGCGTATCCAGCCCTGGCATGCCCCCTCGTTTATGTCACCACAGGCCTCCTCTTTGTTCCTCGTCCCCCTCTTACGCTCTCCAAAATTTGCCTCCATTGTTGTCTAAACCAAGAATGCCAACCTGAAGTCTATTTATAGCGCTCAATCTCTGATTTCTAAGTGAAGAAATGAGCTACAAGTTTCACTCGTGAGCACTGGGTGTAAGTAATCGGCAAATGAGTGTGGCATTTTGAAGGGCAGTGTTTTCCAAACGAAACACAGGATCTGTTAGTTTTGAAAGATGTCTAATGTAGAGAACTGTGTTTAGTAAAAAGTGTTTTAAAATTGCAAACTGAGTGTAAAGCAGATAACGTACTTGCAGGTTTGCAGACTTGGTCTGAAGATTAGGTACATGAGTTTATAGTTTCACTGAGTGTGCCTCAAGTGCCACTTTTAATGTGTAAGCGATTGTTTTTTTTTTTTACAAACTAATTGCATTCCAGGTGACTACCACATGAAGCTGGTTGAGAGAATGCCAAGAGTATGCAAAGCTGTCAAGGCCAAGGGTGGCTACTTTAAAATACAGTTGAAGCCGGCAGTTTACATACATACACCAGCTAATTGTCAGTTTCCCCCCCTCTCCACTCGGACAAATTCCAGACCGTTCTAGTACGTGTTGCTTGAGAACATGCCCTTTGCTAAGAACCTATAATTATATTTTTTAACCATTTTAATTGAAAACAATCACAGTGAGGTACTTAATTGTTACGCAATTTGTTTTGATATTGAGATAAAAACAGCTGCTTTGGTCCCGTTTAAAAAACAGCTTTCCATTTGAATGTTATGTATAATACAAATGATACATCTCAAGCCAAAAACATGACAGCATCCTCTGAGGGGATAGCAAGCATTTTTGAAACCGTCTTGAGATACAAGTTTGAGGTGGGGTTTTTGAAGTGTTTCTCTCACTTATGCTTTGGCCACAAATACAAGTATAGGATGAATCAAAAACACTATTTGGGTAGGAGTTAAGATGTGCTTTTAAAAGTGAGACTTTCACTGGACAGTTAAGGCCAAGGCCTGAGTAAGGACTCTATAAATATGGCTCTGACTATAACTACATGAAACACTTCAAAAGAGACATTTCTTTTAGCAGAAGACGACAGCAAGAGATTTAACTAAAACATATTTATTCCATTTGGATGATGTAGATATTTACATTGAATGCATCATATTCTTGGCACGTTGACAAACAAGTCAAAATGAACAAACAAGACATGGTGAACCTGCTGAAAACGATAATCAACCAGTGAGCGATTTATTGACATTCACAGCATTACTGACACCTGATTATTATGGTGATCACTACTTGTGTTTACACAGATATTAGTAGTCATTTCAATTGATTTGTCAAGATTTAGATGCACTATTGTAAAGTGACTGTTCCACTGGATGTCATAAGGTGAATGCACCAATTTGTAAGTCGCTCTGGATAAGAGCGTCTGCTAAATGACTTAAATGTAAATGTAAATGACACTACTGATGCTAAACTACAGCAGACATTGAGCAATAGAGCCAAACACATTCTTGATATAGCAGATCACTGATGCAACATGAAAAAAAAGTCAGTCTAGATTTGAACTAGATGAAGATGACCTTGATTGAAAAAAAATAGATGTGCAAAACCACCTTTATGTCTGATTTTATACCAGACATATATATATTTAAAACAAATATTACCTACAATGTATGTCCCCACCTAGAGTCTGATTCCAAATATCACATCTTCTGTAGCGGGTAAACGCAATAGTTGGTTTAATAGGAAATTCACAAAATAAAAAAACAGCTTAAAAAAAAAACGGACAAATGGTTGGACAACAACTAAAAATACTAAGAACAAGGAGTATTACATTTAGCTTCCACAGGCTGCCAATTCTGATCTTTACCAAATGATTGGCAAAAGAGTTGATCTGATTGGTTAAAAGGCCAATTAGTGGACAAAGTTCAGAACTGGGCTGCCTGTGTAAACGCAGCCAGTGTCAAGACACTTTACAATTTGATTAAAAGCCATATGTCATGTATATAAAAAAGGTTTCACATCAGATTGTCCTTACAGTTCATAACTCACTCACTCACTCACTCACTCACTCACTCACTCACTCACTCACTCACTCACTCACTCACTCACTCACTCACTCACTCACTCACTCACTCACTCACTCACTCACTCACTCACAGGCACACATACCCCGATAGTGGGGTGAATCACCATTGAACTGGATTCCAGTTCTCTAGACGTTTAGACAGGCAGCCTAATTCTAATTATTTTTGATCAATCAGATCAGCTCTGAGAAATATCTGATATGATTGGTCAAAAGACCAATTTGTGGAAAAAAAGATCAGGATTGGGATGCCTGTCTAAACACAGCCAATTTTGCACAGAAGGAAATACACAGATCAGGTGAAGAACCAAGATTAAACAAGTATGTTTAAAAGGGGAAATCAGCAGTCGCTAATTACATTTTTGGACTTGTAAATGAATGATTCTTTGAAGAATAAAATGTATAAATGCCTCCATCAGAACCCAAAATCTAAGCTTTTACTCCAATGTTTGTAACCAAAGTAAATGTAAACAAACACTATATAGCCTCAAAACATGGTTAAAACTCAATGTTGATATCATGGATGGTCATCCCAATTTGAGAATAGTTACATTTCTCCAGCCCATCCCTCAGCTTTTTACCGAAACCGGGGATCACTCTTCATAATCGTTTCCTCTGCTGATTGCCGCTTTAGATAGAAATATGTCAAATGAAAGATTCGGATGCACTCTTTTCAAATCCCGCTGCAAGGATTTTTTTTTAAATAGCAATTTGCATTGATTTCTGATTGAGTAGATGAAGTAGCCATGGTGAGTGATGACACTTGGGAGTCTAGGGCCTGGATTCAATCAGATCAAGCATTAACCAGTGGTAGCCAACACCTGCATAGCTGGTGTTTAGGAGGTGCTGGAAGTGGAACTGCTTTAGAGCGGTCTAATCTGAGCGGCTGCTCGTGCGGTTATTGTCACCAAGCCACACCCGTCCCACTCACATTAGAAGTACATAAAGAGAAAGTCATGGCTATATAGAAATAATAACACTCAAATTGAACATCATTAACCTAAATAATGAGGATTCATATCAGCCTAATCGAGGTGTATATTACAACACATTCCCGTGTTTGAACTTGTAACAAGGCTGCATGGGATTATTACTAATGAGACTCGTGACATAAAATGGAAATGTCCGCAATAGGTATCACGCAGAGAGTCGCTTCCTGATTTGACAGCTAACGCCGTTACACCTATCGTAGGTGAAGGAAGAACTGATTGAATCTAAACTTTGTGCGCCGTCACTCATCACTGGTGGGCGGGGACTGTGAACAGGGCTTCTTCCGGCATCCGTGAAATGTCTACATTCTGGACAATGAAAAGAGAGAGAAAGCAGTCAGTACTAGGACACATAAGGTCAGTTCAATTGAACCTTTTCCTCTCTGTTTAGCGGTGTTCACAATGGCAGTTTGAAGTGACTCAAATCCTACTTATTTGCATATCCGATTCGAAATCAGTACTTTTTCCTGCAGTCTGAACTGCCAAAAAGTACATAAGATCGGATACCTAGGTGGTTTGACGTCGGTTACAATCCGATTTCTGGCCATGCAACTTCTGTCTGAACGGGTCAAATCAGATTTATGCCCTCAAGTGGTTTATTATTAGTCATATTTATTTTTTCATTTTTTATTTAACTAGGCAAGTCCACTAAGAACACATTTGTATATATCTTGTTGCTTGCGTGTGGTAGCAAACTAGCTTCTTAATTGTGTACATAAAAATGAGCGAATGTGCTAGAAAGCTAAACGGCTAGCTAGCTAGTTGAGTGCTGTGGCCAAAAAGGACTGGTTTGAAAGTTGGATCATCTTATCTTGAGGCTTTAAAAGTGTTGTTACACTAGGATTTTGAACATTCAAAGCAAACATCCATGGCAGGCATCGTTGTCACCGTAGCACGCTACATAACGCCTCAGTGATAGGAAGCACGAGCACCACTGCCAAGCAGCCTACACACCAGTCATTACTATGACTACTGTAGCCTTGTCAGCAAATGAATGCTGTCTAAACACACAAATCCGATTTGGTAATTTGTAACTTGCTGTTTGGAATGTCAGTAGCCCAAAATGTATTTGAAAAACAAAAAAACGTAATTGAGCATTAAGGCCTGCAGTGTGATCAAGGCCTTTGAGAGTGCAAGCCCAGAAAGAGTGCTTCTGTCTGGGGTACCTACCTCTGGCCTGTCCCTATGGGTGTTCACAGCTTCGACATTCAACCAGATAGACTCTACTTTACATCCTACATGGACAGGATGGGAGACAAAACGAAACATGTTCCTTCGTCAGACCACTAGAGAGCAGCAGCCGTACACTGGGTCTAATACACAGATCAACACTACTAAGGTACATAAAATATAGGTGCAGTGTAAAGGATCCAGGTGTTCCGAATCAAATCGATAAATACATGTCATTGGAGTAAATATGCATGGAATAAAGCAGGGGCGCAACTTTTATAAAAATATAAAACACTAAAGCACACAATGCCACTTTTTGTATCACAGTGTAATGATACAACTGTGGGGGGAGAGACGTACACAAAAATGCTATTTCAGAATGTGTGGGGAGGGGGGGTCAGGTCCCCGGTGAAAGTTGCACCCCTGGAATAAAAGCATCTCATTGAAACCACTATGCTGTGTTTATTAATACTTTCATGCAGTTATTGATAATAGTGTACTCACCATACGCCACAGGGGTCAGCTTCAATACAGTGTGCAAAGGGCACTTCAGGAAAGGCAGCTCCTCTGAAGAACAAAAACAGAACAATGTTGTAAAAGCCTAAATGGATTCAATTGAGTGGAGTTAGAGCTACTAAAATAATATACCAATGCTTATCTGATCATGACTGATGAACAGCACATGCAGAACACTCACTCTCCTATATACTCAGTTTGTTATTGAATAGTAGGAATTAAACCGTAATACTGCGGTGTGTTGGGTATTTTAAGAGATATATGGTACCTGCACTCTTATCCAGGAAGTAAGCGAGCAGGCAGCGCATGACAGCCTGGTGACAGATGACCAGGACGTTCTCCTGCCTCTCCAGCTCCATGATGACTGGCTCCAACCGCTGCACCAGGTCCTCATAGGACTGAGGGGACAAGTAGAGGCCTGTTAACACACACACTTTGTCAGTCAGTGTTGGTGCTGTGATGGACTCACCTCTCCTTTAGGGTAGCGGTAGCGGTATTTGTCCTGGTCTCTCAGTGAGAACTCCACAGGGAAATGTACCTGGATCTCCTCATACGTCATCTCTTCACACACACCCTAGGAGAGGGAAACAAAGTAAAACAAGCTTTTTAACAGCAGGGTTAGGACACATGGGAAGTGGGAACCACCAATCCCATTGGCTGACTCTGAGCATAATCATAGATACACTATGAAAGAATAAATACAAACAAAATACCAAGTCTAAACACACATGCAACAAAAACTAAAAGGTTGTTTAACAGCAGGCTTAGGAGACATCACATTGAAATGAAAAGGACACATTAAATTCATATTTTAGGCCAAAATTGCACACACACAAACACACAAGACTTACAGCATCGATCTCGTTGAGAGCCTTCCACTGCTCATAGGGGACAGCCACGGCCTCGGCTGTCTGAATGGTTCTCTTCATCTGACTGGTCCACACCTTCAGATTGTCAATGTTTTGCTCCTGGATAAACTTCCCCAGACACTTTGCAAACTGACCAACAGAAAAGGGAGAGAAAGATTGTTGCATATACATTTCTATTACGAAAAGACAGACGGACAAATCAACAAACCTCCTTGCCCCTGCCAGACAGGCCCGAGTCTCCTCCGATGCGTCCTTTGACGTTGTGGTCACTCTCTCCATGGCGACACAGGTAGATGGAACGTGGCGTGATGTGGATATTCATTAGGTAGTAGACAATGCGGCTCTGGATGTGGTCCAGCACCCTGTTCACCAGGTATCTCTGGCCCACGTCCATGATCTTAATGTAGGACAGATCCCTGGGGTGGGGGATGGAGTAGGAGTGACTATCAGATCTATTAGCGGTGTGAGGTAAAGACTGCTGACCTTGTCCATGTGTATTCTGAGTATGTGTTTGCATTCTCCCTTGTCCAGTATCTTGTCAAAACGTATTCTGAAACCACTAGTGTGTGTGTGTGTGTGTGTGTGTGTGTGTGTGTTCACCTGTCTAGAACCTCATCCAGTGGCTGGTAAGAGTTCTCGTAGCACCTGATTCTCTTCATGAAGTCCTCGATGACCTCCTCTGTATTACAGTCTATGTAATCAGGACTACCCAGCTTCACTTGCTGCACAGACAGATATGAAATACAGACAGTGAGAGGAAATGAGTCGAGAGAAAAAGAGGAAAACCATCTTGCGTGTCTGAATGTTTGCCAGGGCATATCAACAGAAAGATAGTACAAATTATTCATCAGGAGGCCTGTCACACAGGAATATCAATGATTAAAGTAGAAGTCTTGAATTTTATGAGCAAGTATGCTTAATAATGTCTGATCTTTTATACAACCAGTGACACATGAACAGTGCTGAAAGATAGCAGAGATGTCACGCACCGCTATGTTCTCTGCAATGACATCAGGGTCTTCACACACAGACTCCACAAAGAACACCTGGGAGGTTGAACATGAAGCTTCAGTATAAAATACATTACAGTGAAATATACTGTAGACTATAAGAAAAGGTAGTGAAGCCAAAGAACAAGACAATAACTACAGATACTAACGCCTGGCCCTGTGGTTCCATACCTTAAAGCCATTCTGCTCTGCAAACCTGGTGATGGTCCATCTCCTCTCCCTGGTGGTGTTAGTGGCATCAAACACCTGAGGTAAGGAACATAAACTCCAGTCAGTCACAACATCCTCATTGCATTCAGGTTAGGAGTCCCGGCAGCATCAAGCAAAACATGAACATGTATAGGAGTTGCTGCACTTACCCAAACAAGTCTTGTCGACTGAAGAGCAATCGTGGGGAAAAGGGTGCACACGCCAAAACACAAGTTATTCTCTGCATCGTAGGCCAGATTAATTACATACCTGTATATTGAATTTAACATTCAAGACAGTCCTGGCATTTGAATACACGTACCTAATCTACATAAATACATTCAGTAAATGTAATTACCAAGCAAGAAATAACTAACTATTGGCGTGTGCACCCTTTTCCCACTATTTAGCAACATCCTCATTCACACTGTGATCATGAACCAAACAAGTCACCGTGGGCCTGATCTGCTCTACTCACCGCCACCTGGCCTCCCTCCACAGTCAGGTACTGGCACACATCATTCAGCGCCGTCAGTGCACACTGCCTATGGGTGGACACGTACACAACAGAATCAGAAAGATGGCAAGAAACTAGAGAGAGACAAGAGACAATGTAGGTACAGATCTATGACAATTAACTGAATTGAAACTTTGCTAAAATAAAGCAACTGGGTCAAAATGTATTTTGTGGATATTAATGTAAATAGATACTTCTCTCTTCCCCCCCCCCCCCCCCTCAACTGTATCTGCCTAGTAGAGCCCAACAAAGAGCCTATTCCCTGTAACTTTGGCCTGTAATGAGGGATAAGTGAATAGAGTGTTGGGTTAGGCCTAACTTGTCCCATGCATTTCAATCCATCAGCCCGTCTCCAGCCTCACCTCCTGATCTTCAGCCCCTCTTCATTGTCTGGATGGAAAAACTCAAAAGACTTGTAGATCTTCACACACTCCCTCCTGTACTGACCCACGTTGAACTCTAAACAACACATAGATACTCTTAGTCAAGATGAACATGTTTATAGGGTAAACCCTATTCCCTGTGTGTATGTGTCTATGTGTGTGTGAGACCGAGAGAAAAAGCTCGACCTAGTACCTTTGGTTGGCACACCAATCCAGTTGAGATAGCGGGTCAGCTTCTTGGAGATGTAGGTCTTCCCTCTCGCTGGGAGGCCCACCGTCACAATGAGGGTGGGACAGTTGGTCATACATACTGAGAGAGAAAGAGGAGAGAGAGAAAGAGGAGATACAGAAAAATAGGAAGAGAGACAGAAAGTTGAATGAACTCGGACATTGTGAAAATCAGTGGAAGGTACAGTCTGTTGTTGAATCAAGTGGGACCTTGCCCCATTAACACAGAAACGAATCGAACAACTCAGACGTTAATTAATGCATAGACTGGATGGAGTAGCTTTGGGTGATCATTTGAGTGAAGGTAAAGCAGACACAAACAGAAACATGCATTCACAATGAGGATTGAAACCCCTAGCATATCTGAGCCAACTGAGGAACAATGAGAATGTAGAGTGGAGAGAGAAGTGGGCATGAATTGTGTTGTTGACAGAGGGAATCTAGGAATGAAAATAAATGAATAAATTGCTCCCATACCGGAGAGCAAGTCAAACAGACTATGGCTTTGCAAAGGCTGGTGAAGCTGTGAGACACATATTTGCAGATGTAATTATACTAGGGTAAGTAGACCTGACGCTAAGAGGGATCCACAGACTGCACACAGACATACTATCCGATGAGCCTAGAACAACCAACTTACAGTGATCAACTACAGAACAGCCTTTTTGAAACCATCAACAAAAGTTCAAAAAGAGTGACACAGCATAACACGCTGCTGACCAACTGCTTGATCCTAGTGCTGAGGGCAAAAAAAGCATCTAATGACGTACTTAGCTTTTCTACGAGTGGTCTGAAGCAGGCATTAGATTACGAGCACCTACGAATGTTGAAACAATGAACTTAGCCGTAAGATGCTTTTGGTAAACCGGGCCGGGTTTGACAAAGTCATCATGTGGCCCTCTTCTAAACAGAGGGGAAAGTATGCAACTCCTGGGTAAACAAGCAATTGTAATCTCCTCCACTGACCCTATGAAATCACACCAAGCCTAGCATGGTTCAGTGTTCTAGTATTTTTCCAATTACTGTGCCAAATATACAACGTGCCAAAGTGGGCACAACCACCTCTGAAATCTTCAGCGGTTGCACCTGAGGGAGAGAGTCGAGCTCAGCACAAGGGAGCGTCTGGAATAGGTCAGAGGGAGAACAGTGGTTTTTTTGTGTGAGGACACGGAACAAGTCAAACCTAAAACATTACAGATTCCAAGCAGTGGCTGACTGAACCCTTGGTTGACTCAGCGAAAAGTAGACAGAGTTCCACAGGAGGTGAGACAAACCAAGACTGCAGAGTAATCATCTGCTGCATACCTACCACACACAAATGACACTGCCCTCCACACAAACAAAATCTCTACTGCAACACAGTTATGCAGCAGTATACCACCTTGAATCCCATTGCTGGCTTTCCTTTGAAGCTACGCCGGGTCAGTCCTTGGATGGGAGATCAGATGCTGCTGAAAGTGGTGTTGGAAGGCCTTTAGGGAGCACTCTTCCCTCTGATCAAAGGAGATCTCAATGCCCCAGGGTAGTGACAGGGACACTGCCCCACGTAGGGTGTCGTCTTTCGGATGGGACGTTAAACGGGGTTCCGGACTTCCTGTGGTCACTAAAGATCCCATGACACTTATCGGAAAAGTAGGGGTGTTAACCCAGGTGTCCTGGCTGAATTCCCAATCTGGCCCTCATACCATCATGGCCACCATCCCAGCTTCCAATTGGCTCATTCATCCCCTCTTCCCCCCGGTAACTATACCCCAGGTCATGGCTGTAAAAGAGAATATGTTCTTAGTCAATTTACCAGGTAAAATAAGGATTAATTAAAGAAATATGCCCTCGTTTCCTTAGGGAAATACTCTTCATAAAACCGTCTGGGGAAATCCCTGTTGGGACCCGAACCCACAGTGAAGGGACATATGGAAGTTCTGTAGTGAATCAGTAGGTTTTCCCCAACTGTTTGTTTTGGACTTTTGACGATGGTTGGCTGCCTGTTATTCTGCCGCGCAACAATAACAGTGGCTCATATTGATCGTTTACCAGTCCCTTCTCAATGCTGCTGGGCCATGGACAAGTGGACCAAACAAACAAACAAACAGGCGCTCCTGTGCTGTCCTTTCCATAAGTTCAACGTCGCCTTCACAATATATTTGCTCAAATTATGTTTAAAGGGCAGCTGAACTCACAGAATTTGCCTGGGCTTTTTTGCTGCTCATTAAGAAAAACGAGATTTGCGTCTTGGGGGCAGTTGTAACACTGACGAAGATGAGGACAGTGGAGAGCAACCTGGCCGTCTCGGCCAGCGGAGCCCTTGAGTGGATGTTGAACTGGATGTGGACTGAGCTAGACGGCACAGAGTTTTTAATACGCGTCCGGACACCATCTTGTAGAGCAAAGAGAGCGAGCTTGTCTGTCGCAGCCAAGGGGAAGCTGTGGCTTATCGGAGGACGCTGCTAACTTGTACAACACATTTCTTCTACTACAGCTCATCTCACAGGCTCTTTGTGCGAATTATACAAAATATACAAAGAGTACAAAACATTAGGATCACCTGCCTAATATTGAGTTGCCCTCAGAACAGCCTCAAAATCACCGGGGTATGGAATCTACAAAGTGTTGAAAGCATTCCAGTGAGTTGGTTGGATGTCCTTTGGGTGGTGGATCATTCTTGATACACACAGGAAACGGTTGAGTGTGATAAACCCAGCAGCGTTGCAGTTCTTGACACACTCAAACCTACTACCATACCCAATTTAAAAGGCACTTACATTGTCTTGTCCATTCACCCTTTGAATGGCACACATACACAATCCATGTCTAAATTGTCTCAAGGTTTAACAACCCTTCTTTAACCTGTCTACTCCCTTTCATATACGCTGACTGAAGTGGATTTAACAAGTGACATCAAGAGATCATAGACTGACCAGGTGAAAGCTATGTCATGGAAAGAGCAGTTTTGTATACTCACAGTGCATTGGTTCAATATCACCTTCTCACGAAAAAAAGCCATCACAATTTTTCCATCCTTACTTTCTATGCTACAATACTGTATTGATTGTTGCTATTAAAAATGGACACTCCAGCTATTTATATTTTCCTGTTGAGAAACAATATCCCATGTATAAATCCAGTAATGTACAGTCGTGGCAAATTTTTTTTGAGAATGACAAATGTTAATTTCCACAAAGTTTGCTGCTTCAGTGTCTTTAGATATTTTTGTCAGATGTTACTATGGAATACTGAAGTATAATTACAAACATTTCATAAGTGTCAAAGGCTTTAGTTGACAATTACATGAAGGTGATGCAAAGAGTCAATATTTGCAGTGTTGACCCTTCTTTTTCAAGACCTCTACAATCCACCCTGGCATACTGTCAATTAACTCCTGGGCCGCATCCTGACTGATGGCAGCCCATTCTTGCATAATCAATGCTTGGAGTTTGTCAGAATTTGTGGGTTTTTGTTTGTCCACCCGCCTCTTGACGATTGACCACAAGTTCTCAATGGGATTAAGGTCTGGGGAGTTTCCTGGCCATGGACCCAAAATATCGATGTTTTGTTCCCTGAGCAACTTAGTTATCACTTTTGCCTTATGGCAAGGTGCTCCATCATGGTGGAAAAGGCATTGTTCGTCACCAAACTGTTCCTGGATGGTTGGGAGAAGTTGCTCTCGGAGGATGTGTTGGTACCATTCTTTATTCATGACTGTGTTCTTAGGCAAAATTGTGAGTGAGCCCACTTCCTTGGCTGAGAAGCAACCCGACACATGAATGGTCTCAGGATGCTTTACTATTGGAATGACACAGGACTGATGGTAGCGCTCACCTTGTCTTCTCTGGACAAGCTTTTTTTCAGATGCCCCAAAATGTCAGAAAGGGGATTCATCAGAGAAAATTACTTTACCCCAGTCCTCAGCAGTCCAATCCCTATACCTTTTGCAGAATATCAGTCTATCCCTGATGTTTTCCTGGAGAGAAGTGGCTTCTTTGCTGCCCTTCTTTACACCAGGCCATCCTCCAAAAGGCTTCGCCTCACTGTGCATGCAGATGCGCTCACACCTGCCTGCTGCCATTGCTGAGCAAGCTCTGTACTGGTGGTGCCCTGATCCCGCAGCTGAATCAACTTTAGGAGACGTCCTGGCGCTTGCTGGACTTTCTTGGGTGACCTGAAGCCTTCTTCACAACATTTGAACCACTCTCCTTGAAGTTCTTGATGATCTGATAAATGGTTGATTTAGGTGCAATCTTACTGGGAGCAATATCCTTGCCTGTGAATCCCTTTTTGTGCAAAGGAATGATGACGGCACGTGTTTCCTTGCAGGTAACCATTGATGACAGAGGAAGAACAATGATTCCATTACTGAATTATTCTTTGTAACAAATCAAACATTTAAATACCATTTTAGAAGGTAAAGTAAAAATCCAAACCAGTCAATGATTGCCGGCCCTACCGCCAAACCCTACGCTGGCAGTTATTGTTGTTTCCCCATGAGTCACTGTAGAAACAACATAGCCACTACCACTTCCACAAAATAGTCAGAATTAATATAAGATAAATATTCATTAATATAAGATAAATAAAGTAACCAAATTGATTTTTTTGCAGAGGAGGTCTTAGTCGTGCAACTTTATCTGGCTAAGGTGTTTGATGCACTATTTCTCAAGCAAAGATGGACCATTTTTCATGGCCAAAGTCTAACTCCGCCTCTTTCTCAATTTTCAAACAGAAACAGAGGGTGCCTTTGGTGGGTCTTCGAAGTGTCATTCTGGTCATACGCGCCAGAACCAACGTAGGTAGTTTGTTAACGAAGCTAGCCAGTAACTCCTCTAGTATGTGTTGACGTCATTTTACAGGATTTGTTTTTGGACAGAAGATGTAGAGAATCGGTAAGATATCGGTAAGATATAGCACAGTCTCAATTCTCACTTCAAATCAAAATCGCATTTGTCACATGCACCAAATACAACAGTTATAGACTACAGTGAAATTCTTGCTCACGAGCCCTTCCCAACAATGCAGAGTTAAAAAATATTAATATAAATAAAAATAGTAACACAAGGAATAAAATACACAAGAATTAAGCTACATACAGGGAGTACCAGTGCCAGACCAATGTGCAGGGGTAAGAGGTACTTGATAGGTAGATATGTACATAAAGGCAGGGTAAAGTGACTAGACAACAGGATAGACAATAATAGAGTAAAAATAACTGAGTAGCAGCAGTATATGATAAGTAGGAAAGTGTGTGTTGTGTCTGTATGCGGGTTTTGTGTAAGAGTGTCGGTGTAAAATGTGTGAATGAATACACACACAAGTTTGGGTGTCACTTAGAAATGTCCTTGTTTTTGAAAGAAAAGCTCATTTCATTAAAATAACATAAAATTGATCAGAAATAGTGTAGTCAGTTAATGTTCTAAATGACTATTGTAGCTGGAAACGGCAGATTTTTTAAATGGAATATCTACATAGGCATACAGGGAGGCCCATTATCAGCAACCATCACTCCCGTGTTCGCTAATCCAAGTTTATCATTTTAAAAAGCTAATTGACCATTAGAAAACCCTTTTGCAATTATGTTAGCACTGTTGAAAATGGTCAATAAAACTGGCCTACTTTAGACTAGTTGAGTATCTGGAGCATCAGCATTTGTGGGTTCGATTACAGGCTCAAAATGACCAGAAACAACAATCTTTCTTCTGAATCTCGTCAGTCTATTCTTGTTCTGAGAAATGAAGGCTATTCCACAAGAGAAATTGCCAAGAAACTGAAGATTTCATACAATGCTGTGTACTACTCCCTTCAAAGAACAGCGCAAACTGGCTCTAACCAGAACAGCGCAAACTGGCCCTAACCAGAATAGAAAGAAGAGTGGGAGGCCCCGGTGCACAACTGAGCGAGAGGACAAGTACATTAGTGTCTAGTTTGAGAAACAGATGCCTCAAGTCCTCAACTGGCAGCTTCATTAAACGGCACCCGCAAAACACCAGTCAACGTCAACAGTGAAGAGGTGACTCCGGGATGCTGGCCTTCTAGGCAGAGTTACAAAGAAAAAGCCATATCTCAGACTGGCCAATAAAAAGAAAAGATTAAGATGGGCAAAAGAAGAGGAACCCTGTCTAGAAGGCCAGCATCCCATAGTTGCCTCTTCACTGTTGAGACTGGTATTTTGCTGGTTTGCTGTATAACCCCCCCCAAAAAACAAGTGTTAAATCAAAATATATTTCAGATTCTTCAAAGTAGCCACCCTTTGCCTTGATGACAGCTTTGCACATTCTCGGCATTCTCTCAAATAGCTTAATGAAGTAGTCACTTCGAATGCATTTCAATTAACAGGTGAGCCTTGTTAAAAGTTCATTTGTGGAATTTCTTTCCTTAATGCATTTGAGCCAATCAGTTGCGTTGTGACAAGGTGGGTGTGGTATACAGAAGACAGCCTATTTTGGTAAAAGACCAAGTCCATATTATGGAAAGAACCTCTCAAACAAGCAAAGACAAATCACAGTCCATCGTTATGTTAAGACGATGTCAGTCAATACGGAAAATTTCAGTGCAGTCGCAAAAAGCATCAAGCGCTACGATGAAACTGGCTCTCATGAGGACCGCCACAGGAAAGGAAGACCCAGAGTTACCTCTGCTGCAGAGGATAAGTTGATTAGAGTTACCAGCCTCAGATTGGAGCCCAAATAAATGCTTTACAGTGTTCAAGTAAGAGACACATCTCAACATCAACTGTTCAGAGGAGACTGTGTGAAATCAGGCCTTCATGGTTGGATTGATGCAAGAAACCACTACTAAAGAACACCAATAAGAAGAAGAGACTTGCTTGGGCCAAGAAACACAAGTATGGATATTAGACAGGTAAAAATCTGTCTTTTGGTCTGATGAGTCCAAATGTGAGATTTTTGGTTCTAACCGCTGTGTCTTTGTGAGACGCATAGTTGAATGGATGATCTCCGCATGTGTGTTTCCCACAGTGAAGCATGGAGGACGAGGTGTGATGGTGCTTTGCTGGTGACACAGTCAGTGATTTATTTAGAATTCAAGGCACACTTAACCAGCATGGCTACCACAGCACTCTGCAGTTATACGCCATCCCATCTGGTTTGTGCTTAGTGGGACTATCATTTGTTTTTCAAAAGTACAATGATCCAACAGACCTCCAGGCGGTGTATTTGACCAAGGAGGAGCGTGATGAGTGCTGCATTAGATTACCTGGCCTCCACAATCACTCGACCTCAACCCAATTGAGATGGTTTGGGATGAGTTGGAGCGCAGAGTGAAGGAAAAGCAGCCAACAAGTGCGCAGCATATGTGGAAACTCCTTCAACTGTTGGAAAAGCATTCCAGGTGAAGCTGGTTGAGACAATGCCAAGTGTGCAAAGCTGTCATCAAGGCAAAGGGTGGCTACATTAAAGAATCTAAAATCCAAAATATATTTTGATTTGTTTAACACTTTTTTTGGTTACTACATGATTCCATGTGTCATTTCATAGTTTTGAGGTCTTCACTATTATTTTACAATGTAGAAAATAGTAAAATAAAGAAAAACCCTGGAATGAGTAGATGTGCAAACTTTTGACTGGTAGTGTAAATAAATCAGAGGCGCTGCGTAATGGGCAGGTTTGTCTCAGGTCCTGCTGCTATGAGTGGATAGAGTGTAATCAGCCATCAATCATGACAATTCGCACTCATAAATCATAGTCCACAGATGGATAGTCCGGCATCCCTGAGACACTAGCTAAACTGCTCTGAGACCCCCATCCGTGGGGGACTAGGTTACAGCCTGAACGCCTACCTACCCAAGATTCCCAACTAACATGTCTCCAGTACATGTACTCTGTTCATTTGATTATGTTGACAGTTTGAGAAATTGCCTGAGCTGTGCTGAGAATTTGAAAAGAATGAATGCCAATGGTCCAATATTCTCGAACATTGCATACGTACATGTTTGGTCTGAGTCCGCAGATACTAGTCTATAGTCTGGCATCCCATTGTGACATAGCTTCGTAGCGCACTGAGACCACCATCCACGGGACTAACAGCCCTAATGCGCACCTAGCCAGAATTTCCAACCACTGCACTGCGTCCATTTGAACGTGTTGACAGTTTTGATTGAGCCACGCAGATAATTCGAAAAACGAGATGTATGAAAGCCAATGGTCCAATATTGTAGAACACGCGTTTTGGACTTTAGTGGCACTTTAATTGGCAAGTGCATGATTGTAATCCAAACCAACCCTCGTGTAAATTGTGACAACCTCAGTTACACATATCTCACAAAACTCGGTTTTGGAATAGACTGACTTTATGACCAAAGTTATCCTACTTACACGTTTCAGTCAATTTTTCCATTAGAATACGTGTTTGACTAATACCGATGCCACATATGCAATTTCCACTAGATATGTTGGTTTTAGCATTCAGTTTCCCTTTAAACATGTTTAGTTAAACAATAAAATAACCTTGTTTTACTGTACATCGGCATGGTTGGGTTGATCGGTTGTGCGATCACGGGCCAACCGGCGCGTTGTCATGTGCGTGTCATCTGCCTGGTCTAATTCAATTCTGAGCGCCTCCATACCCTTTCGATATCATAGGCCATTTCTCTAGCAATTCATATAGTCATAGCCTATGCGTAATTGCAATATTGGCATGAATAAACATTTGAAAATGGAAATACCTAAATAAAAATATTTTAAAAAGTGGATTAATTTAAGACGAAATCGAAATGATTCAATATTAGACTAGTCCCTTGAAGAAAATCCTGACCTTGTCATGCTGCGCAACGCCACTGTGTAGAACACCTGGGAATCTCGAACTTCGATGAAGTACAACATATCTACATTTGTTTAAAATATAAAGTATTTGGCCAAATCGAGCATACCCTTCCGCTGCGCCCATGCGCTGTTGGCACAAGCCGGTGTTTCTCCAAGGCAACTTACCCCTTCTTTGTAAAATGTGTACAAAGAGCCCGTTTTTCCATGGCATCCATATTTTCTTCAGCGGGTTCTGAGTAAGCTCACGGTGTGATGTAGCCATTATATTGTATTCGTTGGAAGTCATCCTGGTCGCTGCACCTGTCCCGTTTTAAGCGACAGAAGCGATATTCTACTTAATGACAGCTAGTTTGAGCAACAGAGCTGCGAGGGAATGATATCATATTGGCTGAGGAACATACAACTTATATCATTACCGTAATGTCACTACGCTGAGCGCATTAAATGGTTTAGGCTACTTTTATTATCATTCAATAAAGTTGAGCAAAACGTTGTAATTTAGGCTATTTTCTGTTTATTTACGTTTCTATGAAGATGACCTGCCATTAACTCAGAGCATCTGTGTGTGAGGTCTGACTTTATTGTATGGGGCTTACTTGAAAAGGGATGCCAGTGTCAATGACTTCGCCGTTTTAGTCTACAGGCCCAGGCTTAAATGCAACATTAACATAATAACATGTCATGTTATAGGAAGACTATTAATGCTCCAAATACTGTCAGAGTTAGGAGAAAATATACATAGCCCGTTTGATTTTAAAATGCATTGTTCACGTTATAACAATATGGCTACTGCATGCTACAATTTAACAACCCAACTGTGCTTGTACCGTAATATCGTAGAACAGTGCCCCAAAAAGAGGGGCGCACTAAACTAAAGTAGGGGAAAGATAAAAAACGAGTCTTCCGCTGTTCGCATGCAACGCACATGGACAGAGAATGTTGATGTGAATTTAACCAATCACAGGTGAAAAGAGGAAATGCATTATCCAATGGTAAGGCCGACACATTGGTCAGGAGGGCGTGTTCACTGCATGGGATCTAACGATAAACAACACAACACATCATGCTAATTCATGGCATATATTCACATTAGTTAACAAACAGTCGGACAGCTACCTGGCCAAACGGTGTGATAAGTGGTAGTGTAAAGTACTTAAATAAAAATACTTTAAAGTACTACTTAAATCGTTTTTTGGGGTATCTGTACTTTACGGTTTATATTTTTGACAACCTTTAATTTGATTTAGGAATGTAGTGAAGTAAAAGTATGTGCTTTTTACTCCTTACATTTTCCCTGACACCTAAAAGTACTTGTTACATTTTATATGCTTAGCAGGACAGGAAAATGGTTAAATTCTTGCACTTATCAAGAGAACATGCCTGCTCATCCCTACTGCCTCTGATTTGGCAGACTCACCAAAGACAAATGCTTGTTTGTAAATGAGGTGTGAGTGTGCCCCTGGCTAGCTGTAACAATAGTGCCATCTGGTTAGTTTTAATATAAGGAATTTGAAATTATTTATACTTTTACTTTTGATACTTAAGTATATTTTAGCAATTACATTTGCTTTTGATACTTAAGCAAATGTAAAACTCCAGAGTGGCGCAGGGTTCTAAGGCACTGCATCTCAGTGCTATAGGCATCACTACAGACAATGGTTCGATTCCAGGCTGTATCACAACCGGCTGTGATTGGAAGTCCCATAGGGCAGCGCACAACTGGCCCAGCGTCGTCCGGTTTAGGGTTTGGCCGGGGTAGCCCTCATTGTTAATAAGAATTTGTTATTAACCGACTTGTCTGGTTAAATAAAACCCAAATACTTTTACTCAAGTAGTATTTTACTGGGTGACTTTCACTTGAGTCATTTTTATGAAGGTATCTTTACTTTTACTCACCAATTGGGTACTTTTTTCCACCACTGGTGATACGTTTCCCTACACAGAAAGTGTCATTGAAACAGAGTTTATTAAAAGTGAATTAAAATATGTTTATTATGCCACTAACAGTCGGTATGTGCTTTGAACTGTAGCAATAGGATAAACACAGCTTCTAACCAGTTTGTTGTTTTATTGTGCCTATATCGTAATATAATAGAACAGTGCGCCCTCAACAGTGCATCTGACAGCACATTATGCTAAAAAGAGGGGCGCACTCGGCAAAATGAAGGGGAAAGGTTAAGATAACGCACTAGTTTGAGAAAAATACGTCTTCCGCTGTTCACATGCAACGTACATGGACAGTGAATGTTCATGTGAATTTAACCAATCACGGGTGAAAACGGAAAATGCATCGTCCAATGATAGGGCTGACACATTGGTCGGGAGGGCGTGTTCACTGCATGGGGATCTGAAGATAAACGCAGTGGTCAAAGAGTGGGAGGTGTACTATTCATTCATGTTCAGCAATTCGAACAAACTGTTCAGAACAAACTCCCTTCCTCTGCCTCAAAATAACCGGGATGAAAATAATCCGAGGTAAACATACCACACACAGTACATAAATGTATTTTGCAACAACACATCATACAGTTTCATAGCATAGATTCACAGGTTAGTTACAGCAGTCTGACAGCTTTATCCACTATCTTCCTGGACACTGGGTGATTATGAGTTTCCCTAATCAGAAAATGTAATTGAATCAGAATCGATTAAAAGTGAATTAAAACACATTTATTATGCCACTAACAGTCGGTCTGTGTTTTTAATTGTAGCAATAGGATAAAAAAACAGATTTTTAACCAATGTGTTGTTTTATTGGCCGAGCTGACAAAGTTCTACTAATGGAAAGAATATTCAATCATGTTGCAATATTGTAGCTACAGTTTTCCAAAATTGCCAGTACTCACTTTCAGAGTAGAGGGATCATAGCACCCCCTTGTGGCATTTCCTAGCGGAGAACTGTGGACTTTCTAAAAACACTGGGAGGGGCTGTGTACCCACTCAATCCCCCATTGACACCAAGTAACATAGTAATGGAGATAATACAATCATATCTATCCACACACACACACACACACACACACACACACACACACACACACACACACTCTCCCGATCAAACGTTTTAGAACACCTACTCATTCAAGGGTTTTTATACGTTTACTATCTTCTACATTGTAGAATAATAGTGAAAACATCAAAACTATGAAATAACACATATGGAATCATGTAGTAACCAAAAAAGTGTTAAATCAAAATATATTTTATATTTAGCCACCCTTTTCCTTGATGACAGCTTTGCACACTCTTGTCATTCCCTCAACCAGCTTCATGGAATGCATAACAGGTGTGCCTTCTTAAAACTATATTTGTGGAATTTCTTTCCTTAATGTGTTTGAGTCAGTTGTGTTGTGTGACAAGAACAGCGCAAATAAGCAAAGAGAAACTACAGACCATCATTACTCTAAGAAATTAAGGTCAATCAATACGGAACATTTCAAGAACTTTGAAAGTTTCTTTATGTGCAGTCTCAAAAACCATCAAGCGCTATGATGAAACTGGCTCTCATGAGGACTGCCACAGGAATGGAAGACCCAGAGTTACCTCTGCTGCAGAGGATAAGTTCATTAGAGTTACCAGCCTCAGATAAATGCTTCACAGAGTTCAAGTAACAGACACATCTCAACATCAACTGTTCAGAGGAGACTGTGTAATAAGGCCTTCATGGTCGAATTGCTTGCAAAGAAACCACTACTAAAAGGACACCAATAATAAGACACTTGCTTTGGACAAGAAACAATGGACATTAGACCGGTGGAAATTTGTCCTTTGGTCTGATGAGTCCAACTTGAGATTTTTGGTTCCAACTGCCATGTCTTTGTGAGACGCGGTGTAAGTGAACGGATGATCGCTGCATATATATATATTTCACACCGTAAAGCATGTGTGTGTGTGTGTGTGGGGGGGGGGGGGGGTGGCTTTGCTGGTGACAGTCTGATCTATTTAGAATTTAAGGCACACTTAACCAGCATGGCTACCACAGCATTCTGCAGCGATACACCATCCCATCTGGTTTGGGCTTAGTGGGACTATCATTTGTTTTTCAACAGGACAATGACCCAACACACCTCCAGGCTGTGTAAAGGCTATTTTACCAAGATGGAGAGTGATGGTGTTCTGCATCAAATGACCTGGCCTTCACAATCCCCCGACCTCAACCAAATTGAGATGGTTTGGGATAAGTCAGACCGTAGTTAAGGAAAAGCAGCCAGCTAGTACTCAACATATGTGGGAACTCCTTCAAGACTGTTGGAAAAGCATTCCAGGTGCAGCTGGTTGTGAGAATGCCAAGAGTGTGCAAAGCTGTCATCGTGGCAAATTGTGGCTAAAATATATTTTGTTTAAACCTTTGATTACTATATGATTCCATATGTGTTATTTCATAGTTTTGATATCTTCACTATTATTCCACAATGTAGAAAATAGTAAAAATAAAGAAAAACCCTTAGTCGTATTCTAAAATTTCAGAATGTTTTTTCCCTTCAAATCAACACACAATACTCCATAATGACAAAGCAAAAACAGGTTTTTAGAAATGTATATAACCCCTCCCCCCTGGAAATATCACACTTACATAACTATTCATACCCTTTACTCAGTACTTTGTTGAAGCACCTTTGGCAGCGATTACAGCCACAAATCTTCTTGGGTATGACGCTACAAGCTTGACATTTGGGGAATTTCTCCCATTCTTCGCTGTAGATCCTCTCAAGCTCAGTCAGGTTGGATGGGGAGCATCGCTGCACAGCTATTTTCAGGTCTCTCCAGAGATGTTCGGTCGGGTTGAAGTCCGGGCTCTGGCTGGGCCACTCAAGGACATTCAGAGACTTGTCCTGAAGCCACTCCTGCGTTGTCTTGGCTGTGTGCTTAGGGTCATTGTCCTGTTGGAAGGTGAACCTTCGCCCCTGTCTGAGGCCCTTAGCGCTCTGGAGCAGATTTTCATCAAGGATCTCTCTACTCCATTTATCTTTCCCTCGATCCTGACTAGTTTCCTAGTCCCTGCCAGTGAAAAACATTCCCACAGCATGATGCTGCCACCACGCCGCCAGGTTTCCTCCAGACATGACGCTTGGCATTCAAGCCAAAGAGTTCAATCTTGGTTTTATCAAACCAGAGAATCTTGTTTCTCATGGTCAGAGAATCCTTTAAGTGCATTTTGGCAAACTCCAAGCAGGCTGTCATGTGCCTTTTACTGAGGAGTGGCTTCCATCTGGCCACTCTACCATAAAGGCCTGATTGGTGGAGTGCTGCAGAGATGGTTATCCTTCTGGAAGGTTCTCCCATCTCCACAGAGGAACTCTGGAGGAACTCTGAATTTACCACAGGTGGACTCCAATCAAGTTGTAGAAACATCAAGGGTGATCAATGGAAACAGAATGCACCTGAGCTCAATTTAGAGTCTCACAGTAAAGGATCTGAATACCATAATTTCCGGACTATAAGCCGCTACTTTATTCCCACGCTTTGAACCTCGCGGTTTATACAATGACGCGGCTAATTTATGGATTTTGCCAAAAAACTGAGCACAGTCACATAATGTGACGTAAACCGAGCGCGCTCAAACTTTCCATCATTCTGATTACTGTAGTCATTTTGTCACCCTCATCATGGCAAAGACACAGAGAAATGCATATGATGCAGCTTTCAAGTTGAAGGCGATCGATCTGGCTGTTGGAAAAGGAAATAGAGCTGCTGACAGCGAGGAACATTGTCAAAAAATCCACTATCATCAACAGGTTTCGAAAGGCTGGACTGCTGCGTGTTGAAGAGGGCAGCGATCCAACATCGGATGAAGCAATTCTGAGGCTATTCAACTCCGTCACCGAAGGAGATGACTTCAGTGGTTTCAGTGCACAGGAGGAGGAAGATAGTGACCAATGACTTTCTTGGTAGGCTACTGTTTACTGCTATTTTTTTTTTTTTGTTACAAGCAGTGTTTCGTTTAAAAGCCTATTTATTTTTGTTACAAGCCGTGTTTCGTTTAAAGGCTGTGTAAAGTTAATTTGTTTCAATGTCCCGGTAGGCACCTGCAGCTTATTTATGTACAAAATACAAATTATATTTTTTTAATTCAGTGGGTGCGGTTTATATTCAGGTGTGCTTAATAGTCCAGAAATTACAGTACTTACATAAATACGTTTATTTTTTTAAATAAATTAGAAATTAAATTATTTCCAAAACCCTGTGTTTTTGCTTTGTCATTATGGGGTATTGTGTGTAGATTGCTGATCATTTCTATTTATTTAATCAATTTTTGAATAAGAAAAGGAGTCTGAATACTTTCCAAACGCACCGTACTCTAATAGACCTGCAGTAATCTGCTGCATTCAATGTCATTCAGAATAGGGATAGAACAGTCTCTTCATATTACTTTAACAAGTCCTAGGCACCTGGTTTTATCATCTAATGTGTGTTGAAGAACGATAGTTTTTGAAACATTTTATTTGAACCTTTATTTAACTAGGCAAGTCAGATATGAACAAATTCTTATTTTCAATGGCGGCCTAGGAACAGTGGGTTACCTGCCTTGTTCAGAGGCAGAATGTCTGATTTTTTACCTTGTCAGCTCGGGGATTCAATCTTGCAACCTTTTGGTTACAAGTCTAATCGCTCTAACCACTAGGCTACCAGCCTCCCCAGTTACAGGAGTTGTAACTCCAGTTCTATGGGTGGAGCAGAGCCCCCGCTGCCTAGGCAGCAAATAGCATGAGAGAAAATTATGCACACACCTGCAGCCAATAGGAGTACAGGTGTCCCTATATAAGGGGACGCTTCCCCTCAATCATCCTTCCAAAAAATTATCTTCAGCGAGACTGGGGCTCGGCAGGGCCTGAAAGTCCTATGGGGCTCCGCTCCACTCATAGAACTGGAGTTACAACTCCGGTAACTATCGTTCTATATTGTGGAGCTCCGCCCCATATTGGAGCTCTGCTCCTAGTGGTTTATGTCGGAGCGAAACGGTCCAAAATGTACTCTCTCCGAGCCTAACACTTCCCACTTAAAGAAAGGTTGGGCCCAACAATGGCTGCAACAGTAACACACTGTGAAAACTGACTGCGTCATAATGTACTGCGTCCTCGGTCTAATCCACCCTACGCAGTCTGAAAGGCATAGCCAATGACTAGTGGGGCAGACGAACAGAATATGAGTCATACTAATCTGTACCACCAGATGGATGAGCTCAAAACTGCCAATACTAAAGATTGGTCTAATAGTACTATAACACACCAGTTACAGAAACCATATCCCCTAATCCTTCCGCCCAAACACAGTCATAGACCTGTGAGTAGGATATAATACATGACTCTACTGTGCCACACCCCCAGCCAGGAGTCATGTCATGTAGTCATTCTAGTAGGAAAAAGCAGACCTGATAGAAACCCTGTCCATTTGTTCTGCTTTTCCCACCTTAATTCTAGCCTTCACCTCAGCAAAGCTGAGTAGAGGCTGAACCAACTTAGAAGACATACTCACTGATTTCTCAGTGTAACCCACCACACTCAATCCATAGGCAAAGCCAATGATTCATGGGGCAGATAATAGAATATGGACTAGACATTCCCTACTGTACTGACAAAGTCAAACAGAGGTCATGTCGGACATGTCTCTCTTTGCCAAAAAGAACGGACCTAATGGGAACCCAGCCCAATAGTCCTGCATCTTTTCAGCCACGCTGAGTACAGAACGAGCTAAAGAGTTAGTCGACACGTCCAACAGGTAGAATCAGATAAAAGGAGTTAGTGACGACCACAACACCGCTGCACAAATATCCTCTACCCCAGTTCCTCTGAAAAGGGCCGTAGACGCCACTACTCCACGAGTGGAGTGGGCTTTTACGCCTTGAGGTATTGGTCGCCCTGCCCTCAGTCCGATGATGCTGTGACACACCGCCCCAGACCATGACGGACCCTCCACCTCCAAATCGATCCCGCACCAGAGTACAGGCCTTGGTGTAACGCTCATTCCTTCGACGATAAATGTGAATCCAACCATCAACCCTGGTGAGACAAAACCGTGACTCGTCAGTGAAGAGCACTTTTTGTCAGTCCTGTCTGGTCCAGCGACGGTGGGTTTGTACCCATAGGCTACGTTGTTGCCAGTGATGTCTGGTGAGGACCTGCCTTTACAACAGGCCTACAAGCCCTCAGTCCAGCCTCTCTCAGCCTATTGCGGACAGTCTGAGCACTGATTGAGGGATTGTGCGTTCTTGGTGTAACTCGGGCAGTTGTTGTTGCCATCCTGTACCTGTCCTGCAGGTATGATGTTCGGATGTACCGATCCTGTGCAGGTTTTGTTACACATGGTCTGCCACTGCGAGGACAATCAGCTCACAACGTCCTTCTGTGTGTGCTCAACTACGCACTCATAGTGGGCTGTGCTACACGCAGTGTAGTGAGAGGAAGAAAGATAGCGAGAGAAGGAACTTGAGCGGTCTAAGTTTTGTTATGGAAGAGGTTCTCATGTGACAAGGTTAAATGGAACACACTCTTAATTCAACTTCTTGACGCTACCCATCCCTTAAGCGGGATAATTGTCATCAGCAACCGCTGAATAACATAGCGCCTCAGTCAAATAATATTACTAAAAATATTCATATTCATAAAATCACAAGTGCAATATTGCAAAACACAGCTTAGCTTTTTGTTAATCTACCTGTCGCCTCAGATGTTGAAATTATGCTTAACAGAGAAAGCAATCCAAGCGTGTGTAAATTTATCGATCGCATGACAAAACATTAAGTACACTTAGCATCAGGTAGCTTGGTCACGAAAAGCAATCAAATTAATCGTTTACCTTTGATGATCTTCGGATGTTTTCACTCGCGAGACTCCCAGTTACATAACAAATGTTCCTTTTGTTCCATACATTTTTTTAAATATCCAAAATACCTCCGTTTGTTTGGCGCATTAAGTTTATAAATCCACAGGAAAGAGCGGTCACGACAACGCAGACAAATTCTAAATAATATCCGTAATGTCCACAGAAACATGTCAAACGTTTTTTTATAATCAATGCTCAGGTTGTTTTATAATAATAATAATAATAGCCATTTAGCAGACGCTTTTATCCAAAGCGACTTACAGTCATGTGTGCATACATTCTACGTATGGGTGGTCCCGGGGATCGAACCCACTACCCTGGCGTTACAAGCGCCATGCTCTACCAACTGAGCTACAGAAGGACATATAATCGATAATATATCAACCGCAAATGTCTTTCACAGTAGGAGAGGGAAAAACAATAGCTGTCCAAATTCTGTTGCGCGAGCAAAACTCAAAAGTTTACGTGATGTTATCATTCTGGCTAATTTTTTTTTTCAGTTACAAAATGACACATTGGCTCCTCCATCCCTTTGCAGGGGTGGGGAATGAACAGTGGGCGCTGTCACAAGAAGTGCTATGCTCTCTTCCGTCTTCTCCCCTTCATCCCATCATGGTCGTCGTCTCTTCTGACTGCCTCTCAGCTGCCAGGGCGACGATATTAAAACCTCTCGTTGGTTGAGCCGCTGTCTTCTCTGGTGCTGCTGGAGGGGCAGGGCCCGCTCTTGGTACACCAGGTGCAGCTGGTTGGCGGGCTCTCCGTCTGGCCGTAGACCCAGGTCTACTGGAGACGGTGGAGCAAGGGGGTGCCTTTGAAGCTGCTCTAGACCCTCCTGCAAGTGGCAGGTGTCTAGACAGCTGCTTCTTCCCCTCCTCCTCAAGCATCCAGAAATGCACCCCCGCGTCTTCGACGGTGGTTCCGATGAGACCACAGTCAGAGATGGAGGCGTTCAATAGGGCGGTTTCGTTGGTCTCCTTCATACCCGTCAAAGACAGCCAGCAGTTGTGTGAGATGGAGGATGGAGCCGGAAATCGTTGACGCTTCCTCAATCTCCTCTCTTGACAGCTCAGTCCTACCCATGGTAAGACAGAATAGAGAGGCTGCCAAGAGGGCAATATTATTAGCTGCTGCTACAGCTTGTACACTTAGAGCGAAGGACTTCTCCACCAGCTGTGCTGTGAGCCGGTCCTTGGTCGTAGGTAGTGTGGGAACCTGGGACGAGGTACGCAGCTAGTGCATCCTGAGTCCAGGGATCTCAAGGTCGTTTCCCGTCCACTCTGGTGAATGGGGTGTACGCCTTCGCCGGCGCTCTGGCCATTAAAGGCATCTCCCGTGCACCCTACACATATCTAGTGATCGAGGGCATGTTCAGTGCTAAAGGCACAGCCGCCAGTCTTGATCTGGAGTAAGGGCCGCCCACCATGATATCCACTTCCGGAACGGAGGGCAGTGTAATCTCCAGACGACTCGCGGCCCGCTCAATGTGCCTTGTGAAATCAGAGCGCAGAGAGGCCGTTGCGTAGGAGGGGGCTGATGAAAATTCAGAGCCCGTCTCTTCCTCGCACATGGTTGTGAAATTCCTCCTTGCTCTCCCAAGGGGGGTGAGGTGTTTTTATCATCGGTGGGTAGATTCGGGTTTTCAGGAGAAAAACCCAGACACTTCCCAATATCCTTGTCATCTCCAGAGGCGCCGTCGTCGTCTGACGCCTCAGAACCTGAGGCTAGCATAGACATGGCGTCTTCTAGAGGGGTATCCACCCTGAAAAATGCCCATCGCTGCTTCCTCTCCTTTAAGAAAGGAGGGTGCAGCTAGGGCATTCCGGAGGTTCCGTGAGGCCGCTCCTAGCGTGCTTTGAACCCTTGCACACAAAACATAAGTCGTGTGGGTCCAAAGCCGCCACAGAGGAGCAGCGACACTGAGCTCTTAAAATAGCCTTTGGCAGTGGAAAAGGCATGCTCATTTTTTTTTTAATTAGGCAAGTCAGTTAAGAACAAATTCTTATTTTCAAAGGAACAGTGGGTTAACTGCCTTGTTCAGGGGCAGAATGACAGATTTTTACCTTCTCAGCTCGGGGATTCGATCTTACATTTACATTATAAAAACCTTTCAGTTACAAGTCCAACACTAACCACTAGGCTACCTGCTGCCCCTCATGAAGGACGACATCGAGAACAGGATATTGACGGTGGGTTCGTCCTGAGATTTCTCCTCTTCTGGGCTTCTTCAGACCAGTCCTGTCGCTGAAGATGATGGGAGGCTGATTGAGTGGAAGTGTCCCCTTATATAGGGACACCTGTTCTACTATTGGCTGCAGGTGTGTGCATAATTTTCACTCAGGCTATTCGCTGCCTAGGCAGCGGCACAAACCACAATGGGGCGGAGCTCCACGATATAGAACAGCACAGATGCAACATTTGGTAACAAGATGACGTTCATATCTCCCCAAAACTAGTAAATTAGGTAAATTAGTTAAATTGTGAAGATGGGGAAGAGAGGGAGGGGTTGTCCAGACTAGTTTCACACTCTTTCTTTGATCACCAGATGACAGAATGAGAAAGAAAACATGATGAGTTGACCATAACAGTATGCCAGTGGCGGGAAAACAGTAGCAGGTGACAACTTGTGGTTTGTGCCTACTATGATTTCCTATTGTAGCCAATCACAGTCATTCTGTTAGTGATTTCTCAGTCCTTCAGTTACCGATTTGGTTATAGAATTATGTTTTTTAAATCACTTAATAAATCAAAATTGTTATCAGTAAAAACAAGTGATAGTTCACAGAAGTAACAAGAAAAGGTAGACCTTTCATTATCACCCCTCCTCATGAGGGAGAGATATTAGAAAATATCTTAAAAGATGTGGGTTTTTGGTAACAAAATGACAAGGCACTAGGCAATATTTCTTAAACTTACAAAACA
Source organism: Oncorhynchus gorbuscha (assembly GCF_021184085.1). NCBI lineage: Eukaryota > Metazoa > Chordata > Actinopteri > Salmoniformes > Salmonidae > Oncorhynchus > Oncorhynchus gorbuscha. The sequence goes on along the minus strand of NC_060190.1, from coordinate 47,071,913 downwards.
AATCCAATTTATAGAAGGCAAATCCTTTCCGCTAAACTACATTTAAATATTAGTAGTTGGCAGGGGTCCATTTCAATATTATTGTGTTTATGTATTTCTAATACCTTGGTATTTCTAATACATTGGTAAGACAAGACAATTTAATACATATCTAGATAAATGGGCTCCGATCCAAAAACTATATTTTAGTTTGAAATGATTCGGTTTGATTAGAGGAATGAATCGGTGTGATTTTGTTAGATGCGATATACATTTGTGATACTGACATTTGTTGCATAAAACACATTAATTTTCCATTCTAAATTCAAATCTGCTGCCAATGGAGCTCAGCCTCTCTGAGCTGGATTTGTCAGAGCTCACTTCTTTCTGTGTGTGCATGTCAATGATGTATATGTCTATTAGTCCATGAGCAAGTTTTCATCCAATATGTTGCGAATACAATATTGTAAATGATCAAAGTATTGTTGGTAAGATAGGAATGTTATTTTAGGTGCCATGAGAACTTCTAATCATATCCTTTGCACATTAAGTAGCCACGCCCGAGAGAGGTCAGAGAGCTTGTCAGCATGACGGAACGCCCCTTTTGACCAGGAGTGCATAAAGGCTTGGAAAAGGAATCAACCTTTAGACCAGGAAAAGTGAGGCGAGAACTACATGTTTTAAATGGTTGAAACTGATACCAAAACAAGGAGGAATACCTTGTTTTTGTATTCAGGATTCGGACCACGATGGACATGAGCTGCAGCTCTTCATGTCTCTGGAAGGGGAGTTTATTTCTTCACCTCGTGTTGAGGTTCAGAGTTTCAAACATTTAAAACAGGTAGCTCTCGCCTCACGTTTCCTGGTCTAAAGGTTGATTCCTCTTCCAAGCCTTTATGCACTCCTGGTCAAAAGGGGCGTTCCATCAGGCTGACAAGCTCTTTGACCTCACAATACTTTCATCATTAACAATATTGTATTCACAACATATTGGATTAAAACTTGACAAATAAAGGGGTTGCTGAGGGTAATTAGCTATAATTGGGCTATTAACTAACGAGAAAATAATATGAACAAATGTGCACACTTGGCAACATGAGGCTTTGGTCTCAAAACAAGTGCATCTTCTCGAGATCACTCAAGCCTGTCATTGCAATAGAATTCTCCAATGCGCTCTTCCTAAAAGAAAATCACAGACTGATTATTGCATAATTATATTTGTTATGGTATGTTGCATTGATTCAAACAATGGTAGAAGAAACCATTGATAGTGTAAATTAACAGGTCAAACTTGAGTAAAATTGATTAAAGTTCAATCTTGTGCGTCTGCGCAGGCTGGTATTTCTTCTACACGGCAGTCCTGGACGAGCTGTACACCCGCGCAACTTAGAGGGAACATTGGGTATGACGCTAAATTACTTGTTTACTGTTCTAATTATGTTGGTAACCAGTAAATCATAGCAATAAGGCACCTCAGGGGTTTGGGGTATATTGCCAATATACCACAGCTAAGGGCTGTATCCAGGCACTCCATATTGGCAATATACCACAACCCCCTCGGGCCATTTTGCTTAAATATAACCATTATCTAGTTCTACAGGGCTTAGACAGCTGCCTTCATGGCTTAAACTCCTCATTATTATTTATCTTGTTCTACAGTATACAGAGCTGGCCAATGTGGTATTTTGGCCCAATGAATGAGTCCGGTGGTCATGTGATGTCCGCAATAGACCACCATGCTGTATGGGAGGAGTGGTTTGTTTGCCGCCTAACTCTGGTATCTACATAGTCTTGTGTCATTTGACCTTTTTCTTCATATATCCATTTTATTAATTTTTAAAAAAAGGTCCAATGCAGCTGTTTTTATCTCAATATCAAATAATTTCTGGGTAACAATGAAGTACTTTGCTGTGAATGTTTTCAATTAAAAATGGCCAAAATGGGCCTCCCGGGTGGCGCAGTGGTCTAAGGCACTGCATCGCAATGCTAGCTGTGCCACCAGGGTTCGAGTCCAGGCTCTGCCGCAGCCGGCTGCGACTGGGAGGTCCGGTGGAGATGCACAATTGGCCCAGCGTCGTCCGGGAGGTTTTGGCCGGCAGGGATATCCTTGTCTCATCGCGCACTAGCGACTCCTGTGGTGGGCCGGGCACAGTGCACGCAGACCAGGTCGCCAGGGGTACGGTGTTTCCTACGACACATTGGTGCGGCTGGCTTCCGGGTTGGATGTGCGTTGTGTCAAGAAACAGTGCGGCTAGGTTGTGTTTCAGAGGACGCACAGCTCTTGACCGTCGCCTTTCCCGAGTCCATATGGGAGTTGCAGCGATGAGACAAGACTGTAACCCATTTGACACCACGAAATGGTGGGATCAAAAAAAATGGCCAAAATGAAACAAATAAAAATAGCTTCTTAGTCAAGAGCAGTTTCTCAAGCAAGAAATTAGCTAGGCTCCCGAGTGGCGCAGCGGTCTAAGGCACTGGAGGCATCACTACAGACCTGAGATCGAATCCGGGCTGTGACCAGGAAACCCATGATGCGGCGCACAATTGGCCCAGCGTCGTCCGCGTTAGGGCAGAGTTTGGCCTGCCGGGATTTTCTTGTCCAATTGCACTCTAGCGACTCCTTGTGGCGGGCCGGGCGCCTGCAAGCTGACATCGGTTGCCAGCTGGACGGTGTTTCCTCAGACACATTGGGGCGGCTGGCATCCGGGTTAAGCGAGTAGTATGTCAAGAAGCAGTGCGGCTTGGCAGGGTTGTGTTTCGAAGGACACATTGCTCTCAACCGTCGCCTCTCCAGAGTCCGTAGGGGAGTTGCAGCGATGGGACAAGACTAACTACCAATTGGATATCATGAAAATGGGGAGATAAAAGGGTAAAAGTACACAAACAAACATCATTTAGCTAGGACTGTCTGGGAGTGGGGAGAGGAAAACTGAAAATGAGCTGTTATTGGCAGAGAGGTTTAGAACTCTTTCTTATTGGTCTTTTAACTAATTTACCGCATGGTGATGTCACCATGTAAGGCCAAAACTCCCTCCCACCAAAACAGGCAGTCTTTTCAAACAGCTCGTACACCAAAAGGACATTATCACCATTTTAACGGCATTATTCCAACCTCATAGTGTGGAAATATATATAAACACAGGAAAATCACATTTTTGACTGCACTGGACCTTAAAAGGAGATTTTAAATGTTTTAAAAGTACCTATTCAATGTTTGGAACCACAACCATCGTGTTGTTGAAATGTGTATGCTAAAAGTGGCTTATCAGTTTCAGAACCATAACCACAGGAAGAGGGCCACAGAACGTTGGAGCCCTATGGGGCCGTTTATGGGAATTGTCTTTCTGGGCTGGACATCAGTTAAACTGCAATACCAAAGCTGTCCTCTGGGTAGAGTCAAAAGTGTGCTACTACCAGTTGCCAAACCAGACAGATCAAAAGGTAATTCGGGAATAATCACATACCAGGCCTAATGTAGGAGAGAAACAGTCACATGCAGGAACCAGGACGCGATTATCTAATTTTAGCAACAAAGTAAAAAAATAATCTGTGATGATCAAGGGAACTCTGTATTTATCATGCACAGTGGCCTGCATCAACACAGACAGCAATGGAAAGTTACTGGCTACAGTTCAAGCTTTTAGAAATGATCCAGCCACCCCACAGACAGAACCGACACCGCCTTTAAAGCCCTTCCTGGTCCTTGTGAAATATCCGTGACTTATTACTCTGTTACAACAACAACCACCACCACATCAACTCTCCTCCAGCTACAATGGGATCAGGGGATGGGCTGACAGTGCAACGACAATTTATGGCGGGAGATACTAGCATAAATCAGGCTTCAATTCATTGCAATGGTTGGTTCTCCGCTCCACTTTGACACAGCTCTGCAGTAGGATCAGGAGTTTTTCCTGGGCCCTAACAATAAAACGCAGCTCTGCTTTGCGAGCCTCAACACAAACCAAAACACACACATGTACAAACAATGGCATCAGCCTCTCTCTGACCTAACTAATATTGTTTCATGCTGGTGCACACCCTGTAATCAGTTAAATCAACGGAGCAGTCCACAGAATTACTTCATGGTCCGTCTATCATTCGACTAGTATCAACGATTGGCCTATTTCATTTTCTATTTCATCAATGACAAAGGCTTATAGCATAATATGTTGCGTTTGTAATAAAACACATTCAATGCAAGCCACCTCTGGCATTTGTCCTATGTTCATATTGTAGTGTAGGATATGGCTTTTAGGAAGCCAAGACATTCTCATCTGGATGGACCTACAGATAAACATGGATTCATGAACATGAGCATGCACACAGGCAACATAGGAGAGAGTGGAGTAAGTTGAGACACACCTTGTTTCTAGGAAACAATACAAAATGAATCATGTGAGCAAATATTTAGGAAGATAATCATTTCATGGAGTCTTTGAAGGAATAAACCACATGGAAAAAGTGGTAAGCAAGTTAAGTCCAGCAAACTGATTTTCACAAAATCAAATTCAGTTTGTGTTATAGGTTTTACGATGTCTGTATCTAAACCAAAGTAGATTGTTTTACACATCAGTTGGGGTGTTTATAAGCTACAATATGAGGTCCTAAACCTAGCAAGAAAGTACACCCTTGTAGCTCTGTGGGACAATATTATAGTTTTATTTATAGTCAAAATGTTTGCCTTGGGGTAAATTGAGCCAATGGCCACCATACCCCATACCAATTCTGTTAACATTTTGTCCTTTTCATGCATAATATGCATAGTATTTTTGGCAATACGTCATGTATATGAACTCAAGATAGTGCAGCCAAGAAAGTGAGCAAGTCAATTTGAGCAGTAGCAAGGGATGACAAAAATAGACTGAATGACACTGAAGAGGTACATTGACAAAAAATAAAAAGAACATGTATCTGTGCGAAAGAGAGGCTATGAGAGAGTAGCAGAGGAACATGAAGTCTTATCTGGTGACAGAGTCTGAGCTTGCTAAACATCAAGAATCTCGTGGACCAGTTTTATGGGTTTAGTAGTCTCAAATGCAGAGAACTTGCCTACGAATTGGCACATCGGAACAACATCACTGTCCCAGACAACTGGTCAAGAAATGGAAGGGTAAGTTATTGTGATAACTCTGCATTTAGATATATTCAGACTGATACAGTGGATGTGAAATTTTTACAGTATATCAACTGCAAACCCACTGTATATTTGTATATCCACTGCTCATCCTCTTACAACTAGGTAGTAACTAGGTATGTATGTATGTATGTAAGTAAACTTTGTTTAAACTCTAGCTGTCCGTCTCTAAATGTTGTTGGTTACTAGCAGCACCATATTGCCAGGTAAAGTTCTGGTATGTGCAAATGATCTTGGCAAAAGGTGATTTTGATATTTAACAGAGAGATCTACAGTAACAGTCAAAAGTTTGGACACCTACTTATTTAAGGGTTTTTCTTTATTTGTACTATTTTCTACATTGTAGAATACTAGTGAAGACATCAAAACTATGAAATAACATGTATGGAATCATGTAGTAACCAAAAAGTGTTCAATCAAAATATATTTCTATATTTGAGATTATTCAAAGTAGCCACCATTTGCCTTAATGATAGCTTTGCACACATCTGGCGCACTCAACCAACTTCACCTGGAATGGTTTTACAAAACTGTTGTTTACATGAATTCTGATTATTTCCAGGGATACACAACATCCTAAAATATATTTAGAGATCTTTCCCTTGACATAGTGATGCTGAATGTAAAAAATGTCTCAACTTATCCCACTCTCCCCTAGACGGATGAACATGCACACAGACACACAGATAAATCTCTCCCTGGAGCCTTTAATGGGATTGAGAGCGTGGGGTTGAACTTACACACAGATAGAGGCAGAGAAGAGATATAGGCAGCATAGAGGGAGGCAGATGGAGAGGCAGTGTAGATAGAGTGAGGGAGAGAGAGAGAGAGGCAGAGAGAGCAGAAGGTGTGAGAAAAAAAAGGTACTTTTGAGGATTTATTAGACAGAGAATGAAGATAAGGGTGGAAGTAGAAGGGGGGGTGTTGGCGTAGAGAGGTTTGATTTCATTTATATCATTCATGCTTGCAGACTGAATATGCAGAATGCACAGTCACATTTAGACAATACTTAAATATACTACATTCAATTAAAATAGGTCCTAGCTTAGAAGAACAGTTTACAAAGTGACATTTTGTTATTAAAAAGTCTGATGGCATTGGCTATGGTAGAATTTGTCGGCGTATTTGTCCTTGCGTTGACACTGGACAGTTGTTTCTGGTTTCGCAGGACTCCCTTCTCTGTGGTAGAAGACCTTGTAGAGAGGGTAGTCAGGCTGGTGCATTTCAGTGACCAATCGTATTGCTGCTTGCTCTAGATAAACACCCTGTGGCATACTGTCACAGTGGAACACACACTGGCCTGATCCTACCAGTCCTGTCCTGTCCTGTCCCTATGACAGTTCTGGGCACAGCACAGATCTCCAAAACACCCCCTTCTGTCTGACCTCAGTAGCTAGGCTATTTAGTGTCTGAGACATTCAGATGGTTCTTTGGCTCTACATCTGAGATGGCGAGAACAATGTGGTGGCCCACAATGTCTAAAAACGATGTCAATGTTGAAAACATTCTCTAATTGACTGATGTCGAAATAGCAAATGGTTTACAACTAGATTTCCTCTCTCTATGTGGTCTAGTTGCTGCTTGTAGTCACTAATCTGCTTTCTATTATGTCTGTACTACTCTTTAGCGTTTTGTGATTTCAAACACCACTGTGAAGGGCACTTCACCATCATATAAAGAATTGACATTGGGTCATAAGTAGAGCCAGGAGATTTTTCTGCCCATATGGCCTGGGCCCTAGAATTCTCCGGGGGGGGGGGCTTTTAGCAGAACACAATGTTTAGGAAAGTTCCAACAGAAATACGCTATGTAGCCTAATGTAAAACAAACAAGGAACCATGTCGGCTGTATAAATGGCATTTCTATCGGCAACGTTACACAAAGTTTAGAACCTAAACGTGGCCCACTTCAGGTCAAGTGATCAGGTCAAATTTAAATAAAAATTGTCACATACTTCGTAAACAACAGGTGTAGACTAACAGTGGCATGCTTACTTATGAGAGAAAAATAGAAAGATATTGACACAGGGAATAAATACACAGTGAGTAATAACTTGGCTATATACACAGGGCACCAGTACCGAGTCGATGTACAGGGGTACAATGTTATTGAGGTAGATATGTACATATGGGTAAGGGTAAAGTCAGTTGGCAACAGGATAGATAAAAAGCAGTAGCAGCACCGTATGTGATGAGTAAAAAGAGTTACTGCAAAGGGGAGGTCAATGCAGATGGTCCGGGTAGGTATTTAGTAATCTTATGGCTTGAAGCTGTTCAGGGTCCTGTTGTACTACCCTCTGCAGTGCCTTGCAGTCGGATGCCAAGCAGATCCGCTCCTCTAAAGCCCTGTCGATGTGGATAGGGGTGTGCTTGGCCCTCCGTTTCCTGTAGTCAGTTTATTTTTGTTGTTGTTGATATTGATGTAAAGGTTTTTGTCCTGGCACCACACTGTCAAGTCACTGACCTCCTCCCTATAGGCAGTCTCATCGCCATTGATCATACCTACCACAGTCGTGTCAACTTTAGCAAACTTAATGATGGTGCTGGAGTCGTGCTCGGCCTCGCAGTCATGGGTGAACATGGAGTAGAGGGGACTTAGCACGCACCCCTGAGGGGCTTCCATGTTGAGGGTCAGTGTGGCGGATGTGTTGTAGCCTACCCTCACCAGCTGGGGGCGGCCATGGCTCACATGGTTTTGATGTAAACCATGACCAGCCTTTCAAAGCATTTCACACAGCAAATTGGCCAGTGTTACCGAGTGTTGATTTTTCAGTGTAACATTTCTAGTGTAGATTCAGGGTTTAAATGTGCACTCAGTGGTGTAAAAGTACCACAATGTTGTCGTTAATAATAACCATTGTGTGTGAAAGAGTGATTATACTCTGTGGAGAGTAAAATACTCCCTTCAAAACCACACCCATCATTATCATATTTCCCAGCATGCTGAACTGAAGTTTGATTTTTTGGGATTGTTTTTAATATCTGTGTTTTCGCATGTACATTGATTGATTGATTAATCTCATGCTACACAAGCATAAATAACAGAATGATTTCTAAACTAATCCAATCAGCTAGTTACATTTATTGCACCTGTTACTGAAATGTGATCCAGTTTAAATGGTTTAGGTAGTCTCTAGCTTGGCAAACCAGCCGAATGTGCCCTGCAGGCCTGATGTGGCCCGTAACCCATGTTCCTAGCACAACTGTGTCACAGTAAAACTCATCCATCAAAGTAAGTGATAACATATGCATTGTCATATGTATTGTCAAACAGTTTTATTTTAATGATAACATTTGTTTACAGTAGGAACTCACTTGTTGAATTGCACAGGACTGAAACGGAACGAATTTAACAATCATGTCACTGTCACGAACACATACAGTCATGGGTGGTAACTCTACAATTCACTTGAAAAGGCAAGGGACACAGAAATTATATTGGGGGTGTGGCTTGATGGGGACCGTGTGTGGAATTGTGGTACCAGTTTAAGTGGTCTATGGTTATGTAAATTAACATGAAAATAGACCACTACTAGTGCTGAAGTATATAACTTGCTTACATAACGGCATGTGACAATAACGATTTATAAATACTATAGTAATGTCCATAACCTAACACTGAGTGATCTTGTCAAGCGATAAGGACCTTTATGTGTTGGTTCAAAATACTATATGAGGTGTTATTACATAACACCGTTGGTGCAAACTATACACACTTCCTGGAGTTAAGGATACTACACAAATCAAATGTATTTATATAGCCCTTCGTACATCAGCTGATATCTCAAAGTGCTGTACAGAATCCCAGCCTAAAACCCCAAACAGCAAGCAATGCAGGTGTAGAAGCACGGTGGCTAGGAAAAACTCCCTAGAAAGGCCAAAACCTAGGAAGAAACCTAGAGAGGAACCAGGCTATGTGGGGTGGCCAGTCCTTTTCTGGCTGGTTGTAATTGCATACAAGTTGTTATTGCATAACACCATTGGTGTAAACTACATACACTTCCTAAAGTTAAAAATACTATACAAGGTGTTATTGCACAACACCATTGGCGTAAACTATATACACTTCCTAGTAGTGATGTTACGTTTGATACTGGAGCTCCAAGGTATGCGCTGAAATCGCTAAGAGGCTAACTTTGAAGCAGTGCGCCGATGCGTGTCACTTTATCAGAGGTACGTCATCAATGACATCCAAAGCTTTGTTTGATCACATGCCTTTTCAAAATGTGTGTTGCAAAATGTGAGATCCCACTGATTTTGCAGTGGTTCCAATGCTTTCTTCAAATCCAAGCTGCTTTCAAACACCGACCTCTACTAGACACCATACTTACAAATCTATTTAGGATTTTCTATGAAGTTTTACCTGACGGGTAGTTTAGCAGGTAGAGTGTTGAACTATGGAACATTCAGGGACGCGAGGGTGAATTATGTGAAACCACACTTTCTGCACTGTTGTTCAAATAAGTAGCTTTATTTAGTTTAAGCTTCTGTTTTAAGCATCCCAAATAATGCCATAGATTCAGTAAAAAAAAATAGAAGGCAAAAAAAGGAATTGTGATCGAATTGTGGGAATTGTGATCGAATCAACAAAACATTAGCCACTTTCAACGCAACATACCGAAACAAAACTAACTATGCAAGACTTCTTATGCAAAACTAACTATGCAAGACATTTTGTTGTAGGCAGAATGCATCAGAGTAGGATTCTATTGCAGTGACATGCAGGACTCAGCCATACTCTACACAGACCGGCGCGGCATAACCAAGATGTGCTTGTTTTGAGATCAAAGCAAGAGCTGCATGTAGCCGCGTGTGCACATTCGTTAGTATATTTTGATAGTTAGTGAGTTGTTAGCCAAGTTGTAGATCATTTGTAGTCAGCAATGGGGGAGTGATTGCTTCCTACAAGAGCACAAAACCTGTACATTTCTAGACATCTTTGAAAAGCTAGTCAGGTAAAAAGTGTATTTGTTTGTCTTAAAGGGGCAGTGTTGCATTTTGATACAGCCTTGAATAACCAAGTTGCCAATAGGCAGGGGTTGGATAATGTCTGATTCTCTGTAATAATTGTATGGGAATAAAAATGCATTTTATTTTGTAAAGTGTTTTTTTTTTTTTTGCATCAAACACAACATTTTCAGTCACCTCATTGTCTGAATGAGTGGATAAACAGGTTCATTTCAAGCCCTGCATGTTTTTTTCAGAAGTCAAGGAATTTAAGCATACCTTGATCACCACACATTAGCTGCTATTGTCGGCTGAATGATAGAACATCTATTTCCATGTTAAAATGTTATGGGATGCATTTTATCCATTGTTTTTTATGGAAGGCCACTCTGGTAGGCCAACATTATGATCAAATGGCCACAGTAGCCCACTTGACCACTGTCTGAAACTGTAACTTAATGCGGGTACAAGCCTCAGAGTTCACAGTAAACATGCTGGAAGTTGCAAAGAATTTTCACAATGTTCAGATTTGCACTCACTAAACCTGAAGTTTGCTCAGTACTGGAAAAAAAGGAGGGAACATTGCTGTTAAGGTGTAACCCCATCAGCACTAAGCAGTGTTCATTTAACACTCATTATCATGGACCTGTATAGACAGTGGCCCAGTGTTAAATTTAACACTGTCAGGGTTGATTTAACACTGGAGAATTTGCTATGTGCAGCTGTGAGTGCTACGGGGCGATAGTCATTTAGTCAAGTTACCTTGGGGTTCTTGGGCACAGGGACTAAGGTGGTCTGCTTGAAACATGCAGACATTCCAGACGTGGTCAGGGAGAGGTTGAAAAAGTCAGTCACGTGGTCCAGCCTGACTTGGATCAATTCTGAAGAATAGAGGGTGGTGATGATAATGCTCCTGCTGCTAATGTCCTCATTAGAAGCATTCAGGTTCCATATAGATGCGGTAAAGAGGTAAAGTCGAACTAGACCAAAACAATGGAATTGCCATGGAAACACGTGGGAGAAAGGGCAGTGGGGGAAAGATCCCAAGGCTCCTCGTTGCCCCCCAGCAAAATATGCCTACATTTAATTGTTTATGTGTATTTCACACAATGTTGAGATATAAAACTGAGTATAATGCTTGTATGGATGTCAACCCCAACACATATTCATGTCATTGTTACCAATAAACTGCATAACAGTTAAAAATTACTGACCAGCTTATACGAACGGGAGTAAGCATTTAGCAGTCACTTCTTCTCAACCTGAAAAGGGACAACTTCTACATGTTATGTAGTGAAAACAGCCAACTATATCTAAATCAGACTTAAATAACAACGTTCTGCACCTGTTACAATACATAAAACATGGCGGATTTGACAAAAATCCACTGTGTTAGATCAGATTTGTTGAATGTGCGCCAATCTGGTTAATGGAAGGTCTGAGCTTGTTTTGATGCCAGAACAGGGGTCTTGCATAATAGTGCAGTGTCATAATGAATGAGTCATGGGATAACATACAGCATCAGCTGTTTAAATATGGAGATAGAAATGGTATACTGTGTAGTCAGACAACAGCAGAAGAAAGTTTACCTATTCAACTGCCAACATTGTAATGCTTTTTACCAATGTTGGACACTCAGTGAAAAAGCAGCTTGTGCACTCACACTCCAGCCTACATATAGCATGTGTCCAGTCTGAAATTGATGGTCATGTTCATGCTGCGCCCTTGATCTGGGACAACACATTGATTGTTCATAGAGAAATAGCCAAGCCTTCTGGAAGCGAAATCTGACAGTCCCACATATGGAAGAAACAGACCTGATATGGCTCAGTGTCAGTAAATTAAACTGAGTCAGTAGCTGTAAAAGTATTAACAAAGAATGCTGTTTTCTCTCATGCCACAGACAGACTACAGTTCAGCAAGCTTTTCAGAATCCCACAGAACAGAAGTCAGTCCATTATTGGGATACATGTAGCCTAAAGGAGCCGAACGTTACTCCTTATAGTCCAAGGACCGTACGCGTTCTGTTGAGAGGCCAATTGGCTCTGACAGCCAAAACAACCAAAAAGTCCATCTCAACGTGAATCGATTCTCAATTGCGTTACCGTTAAAGAAACATAAAGCCCTTATCACATCAAAATTATTTCACGAATGCAAAATACACACTTAGTGTACACTGTTTTAAGAGGTTTTACAGTTGCAGCCGACAATATATTTTTTATAACAACACGCTTGTGGCAGTCTTCTATTTGCACACAGTTCTTCTGAGAAACAGAATTAGCACAGGTAGCTACGCCTCTGTTTTACCCAAGTAAGTGCTGTAACATGGGAATATGGCTGTGTGGGAACCCTAGCCCTAATAAGGTGTAGTAATTTAACCCTTTTTAGGATTATTTCTCAATGACTGGAAATATACATTCCATTTGTTTCCCAAACCGGGTTCTTAACAAAACTCTCCCTGCCAGAAGATACTATCGTCAAGGCATCTATGAATGGGTTAGACTATGTGCAGTACTCAGCAATTAAATGCTTGCATCTGACAGGAGGTTTATGGTGACACATGGTTCAATTTATAGGCCTAAGAATCATAGCGTTCTATGACAAGGATTGGGCTTTAAAATACAAAACCACATGTAAATACCATTTTAAAGAACTTAGATTAGATAATACGTTCCCACGGGTAAAGCCTACCCTACATAAACACTTATGGTACACATTCACACACCCCACTTCTCCAGTCCTGCAGATGTCAGTTCAGGGCTTAGCAAACTAAACCACTCACTCCACGGTGAAGGACAGGGCGGCGAACAATTGGCCCAGCGTCGTTAGTGTTTGGCCGGGGTAGGCCGTCTTGTAAATAATAATTTGTTCTAAACCGACTTGCCTAGTTAGATAAAGGTTAAAAATATATATATATATATATATATTTTTTTTTTTTACGGAGTGGCGCAGAGACCAAGTTTTGTGTAATCTAGCGCCAACCACATCGGTTCGACAAGGTCAATACTTTTAAAAAAGTGTTTAAATGAAACGCCTACCTTGTACCGATGTTTGTCCTCTGTAGTTGTGTGGCTTTCTTTGCTAAAATCCATACTTTACAATAAACGTTAATCAAATACAACCACTGACTGTTTCCTTGTTGAGATTCAATCGGCACATGCACATTTGCGCTGAGCAAACACTCAGAGTTTGTATTTGTTCACTAAAAAAATATGGATTTCAGCAAACAAAGAAAAGCATGCAACATAGGCACAAGGTAGGTGATTCATCATTTCCATGTTTCGTTAATATTGAACTTGGGCGAATCGATGTAGTAGGAGCTAGATTTAATGTAGCATGATTCTTGGTGGAGTCATCAGAAACGTCCTTATTCAGGGCACTGCGTGATAGGCTATTTGTGGATCAAATATGCGCAATGTATTTAATTTCCCAAAACATTGCCTCTCACATAGCATTTATCGCACAATATTTAAACGCATATTTAATAATGAAATAGTCTAGCTAACGTTAGCAAGATACATTTTGACTAACAGCTGTCATCACCACAATTCCACTAATAAAAACTCAACATGTACTAACATTGACTAACCAACCAATAGTCACTGACAGTTGACGGTTCACTAGCTAGACAGATTGCGATGCTACTAGAGGGGCACTATGAACAGCGGTCTTTGCGAACGCTGACAATATTCGTCTGTTGCTTCTAAAAAAGAAAATCGGTTGACATCGCTTTATTACTATTTGAAGAGTCGATATGGTTCTGTTGTTGTATGTAGACCTAGCCTACATGACAACCTTGTTTACTTCCTCCGCCACGCGCTAGCTAGCCGACGCGCTAGGCAGTATGTCCTCGTTGAAACTCCCTCATCGCATCCATCATGAAATTATACATGTTACAACTCCATCGGTGTTGAAACCCTACCTGTCCAGTCTTGCGTGGCTCGTGGTCGGCAAGAACCCCTCATAGTCCAGGTTTGAAGGAGAGCTGCTCGTTGCCAGTGTTGTTTCGTTGTGTGCCTCTCTCCGCGGTGCTTGATGGCAATGAATGGAGTCACGTTTGGAGAGGCAAGCAAGTTCTGTCCAACAGGACTGAGAGGATTTCAGACAGCGCAGATGCGCTTACAACAGGCACGGGGTTATGTGAGCACTAGCTAAATTGAGTTTTTCACTAGCAGTAATGACTAATCTTTGAAAATACATTTTTTTTTGTTTAAATATGGTTGGGTTCATATTAATAAAAAGATGACAGCCTATGTGGCAATAAGATCAGGGGTCACCACTTGAGTTGTGATGAGGTCAGCAAGAATGAGAACGTTCATAAACTCATAACATCTCTCTCTTTCTCACACACAATTCATAGGACATTTTGTCATAGTTCAATGGAAAGGATTTCACATATTTAATTTCTTAGAAAGGGCTTGATTGTGTATTGCAATCTTCAATAAAATATCAGTACTTCCACAATACAACTTAAAATGAATAATGATGTAAACTTTTTTCAAAATCAGAATTCATTAAACAGAAGAGAACGCTTGTGAAAGCAAGATATTTCTCCTCTCAGCTGGGATCTCTACAGCTGCACCCACTGCAAGAATCCAGCTCTGCAGAGAGGACAGACATAATGATGAGTTGCAGAACATGACTGACCTGACAAAACCAGTGGCGATTTTAGCATGTAAATCTTGGTGGGGCAAACTCCCTCAATTTTTGGGGGGATGCATGCCAGCAAAGTCACAACACTAAACAATATATTAATTGCACTATAGCGGTGAGAAATGGTGCCCACAAACTGTTAGGGCCTACATAAAACTGTCCCAACACCTTACCACCGCTACACCTGGCTATCAGCAGAGCATTTTCTGGCAGCGAATCAATTCATTCAGCCTCATTTACTGCCATTTAAAAAAACAGCTGATATGGCTGACCTGCGTAAACAAATGTGTTTTTTTACAGCTTTTTTTCTCCCCAATTTTGTGATATCCAATTGGTAATTACAGTCTTGTCCCATCACTGCAACTCCCGTAAAAGAGCCATGCGTCCACCAAAACACAACCCTGCCAACCCACACTGCTTCTTGACACACTGCTCGCTTAACCCGGATGTGTCGGAGGAAACACCATACAACTGGCAACCATGTCAGCATGCCCCCGGCCTGCCACAAGAGTCACTAGAGCAGAGCGCGATCGGACAAGGACATCTGGCCGGCCAAATCCTCCCCTAACCTGGACTACACTGGGCTAATTGTGTGCCGCCCCGGGTCTGTAGCAATACAGTGCCTTAGACCGCTGCGCCACTAGGGAGGCATACAAATGTGGTTTCTACTGACTATTGAGATGTATAAAGTATGGCATAAGGTGACAACGAGCAGATAATTTGTATTTATATATTTATTTTATTGAACCTTTAACTAGGCAAGTCTTAAGAACAAATTCTTATTTACAATGAGGGCTTACCCCGGCCAAACCCAGACAACGCTGGGTCAATTGTGCGCCGCCCTATGGGACTCCCAATCACTGCCAGATGTGATACAGCCTGGATTCGTACCAGGGACTGTAGTGACGCCTCTTGCACTGAGATGCAGTGCCTTAGACATCTATGCCGCTCAGGAGCCCAAAATAAGAGGCAATCCGTCATTTCAATTAAGACAATAATGAATGAGCTAGTACGGACGTAGTCAATATTACTTTGTTCGGCACTTTTGAAATGTACAGCGACAGAATTCAGAACATGGGCCATTCTTACAGTATTCTCCCTGTACACCAAGTCAGAACCATAGGATTAATAAAGGGAGCATATAAGCAGACCATGAAATCTCTTACAAAGGCTGCATGTGCACCACCAAGTCAGAACAGTAGGCAAAATTATGAAGGGAAAAGGGACCAAATTATTAGGTTGAGGCACATGGGCTACTAAAAGCTTACTACACAACATACTTAGTATTACTTTCTTAGCTACAGTATACATATCTCCTGGCATATTAGATCATTTATGCAGCAGCATACAATACATTTTTTGGACCTTGTGCTGTGCTCACTTGAACTGGAAGGTGGTGCGGCAGTCCTTCCTCTGCAAATTTTGTCATCAAAGTCTGGCATTCTCTGGATTTATGGTGCTTTTGAGATAGCTGGGAACTCGTTAAAAAATAATGTTGAATCATGATGTCAGTGATCTTCAGGTCGGAGCTCTAGAAAGAGGCCTGAGTTCCTGACTTGCAATTCCGAGTTGGATGACCATTCAAAACGTATTTTCCCAGTCGGAGCTAGTTTTTTGTATGATGTTGTATGAAGTATGATGTTGACATGATCAGTCCAATCAAAGCTACTGTAGATATGTGATTTGACGTCATTTTATCTGTGGCCAATGACCTTGAGCCTTCTTGGATGGGCACTTCTAATGTAACTCTATAGCAGCACCCAAGGGGCTTGAATTTGAGCTCTACTCGTAGATTTTTGCGGTGACGTGTCCCCATGAGTGAGCCAATCACGGCGCAACTAGCGAACATTACCAACCCCTAAGTTCTATATTTTCCGCTGGTTGCCCCACCACAACAGAAAGCACAGAGCCAGGCTGAAACACCTGCATTTTGGAGCTGCTTTACTCAAGAAAGCAAAAAAGAGAACAAGTTTGTTTGTAGCTTTATTAACTCAATGATTATTTTACATTGTTTGCAAACATGTGTGACATGTATTAATGCCAAAATAACATGAAAAACAGGCAACGAAAAGCTTAACAGGTGGGGCTCTGCCCTGAATGACAGGTCACCACTGCGTCACAGACTGTGGATGAGATGAGATAGAGAGAGATACAGATCAGTTCAGACTACAGCAGAAGGTGAGCCCACATATCATACGTGCACACAGACACCATTGTACTAACCACACATCAAATTCACCATGTATTGGAAATTGTCCACAACTGTCATTGACTTGCCACAGTCATATTCTCTCACTGATCGAAAGCTCTTTCTGATCATCTCAGGGTGTGCCCCTCTAGGAGGAGGGTGTGTCTGTCCTTCATATCCACCTCGTTTAGCCCCGCCTTCCTGAGCAGCTTCCTCTGAGCAGGGTCCAGCTCACTAGACTGCACACAGATGAGGATGTTACAATACGATAACATTGATAACTGTGATATAACAGAGATATAAATGTGATCATAATGCAGTATCATAATGTTAATGGTTGTGTTAAAACAATAGTGGTGCAGGTGCTGTACTCACACTGAGGCCTTGCTCTGGGCCCACTCCCACCTGGGACTACTGTCTGGATAAGAGACAAGATTAAATCAGTCAGACAAGCCATTTATATTTTCTTCCATTCTAATGCAGAATCATAAAATGTATCTAATAATGAATTATCTGGGTCTTTCTGAGCTCCAGTGTGCTGATGTTCTCGTTCTGACACATCTGGAGATGGAGTGCTGATCCCAGATCTGCTCTGTTCCTGTTCACACAAACAGCCTGAGGCAGAGTCCACACTGTCAGTACGGTTCAGCTGAGTCTGCCCACTAGCTTTGTTTGAGAAAGAGAGGGAGAGGAAGAGAGACAGCAAGAGATAAAGAGTAAAATAAAGTGTTATGGGGAGAAAATGAGAAAGAGTGACGTGAGACAGCGAGATTGGGGAAGAGGAGACGAGGGGAGAAAGAGAAGAGGACTGGCCTGCCTGAAGCTGAGAGAACTAATTATATCGTAAATGTGATGTGACGTGTGTGTGTGTGTTGCTTTCCAAATCTGGGGCTTGTTGGATCTGTCTCTCCAAGGCTGCACAGAACCTCTCTGCCTCAGCTGCAAAGTTCAGGCTCACCTGGCAGTCCTGCACAAACACACAGCCAGTGTGGGAGGCCATCAAGGACCAGAACAAAGATGTTTTCAGAGCCATGCTATTGGCCAAAACCTTTTTAATAGCGGAATGGTTAATATGCCCCTAAAAGCTGTTCCATAAACAGTTTTGTTGCTTTGACCATTAGAGTTGAAACAGGATTATATGATTGTGTTTGATAAGGGGAGAACTTGGAGCATGTCACTTACATTTGCAGGGAAGGTGTGGCAGTAGGGGCAGATGCAGAGTAACAAAATGGAACATACAGTTCTTGTTCCCATAGCAACTCAGCTCTCTGGTATATTAAAGGAGAAAGAGATTAGAGAATTAAGTGTGGTTAAAATGAGTCATCAGTAATTTACAAAAGAAAAACATCCACACCCTTTACAACAAAGCCTACTGTTTTTTAAGGAACATGCAAGCTCATGGTGACTGGTAAGACATAAGAAAACTATGTTACGTTCCCCAGTTTCTGTGTTGTTTGTGGGTTTGTATGTATGTGTGTGTGTATTTCAGGAAATGGAATCTTGTATTCTTCAAGCAGCTGATTGGTCGGCCCCATCGATGATTGGCGCTCTGAACCCTCCCTCTCGTCAGGGGAAACAACTGTCCTTCTACAGCTGGATAAAAGCCAGTGATCCTTGGTCAGGAGGAGAGAGCTTCTTTGATGTCCTGTGTTGGTTGTTAGTCCGTGAAAGTTTTGTTGAAGTATTTTGTAGCTGCTACTCTTGTATGTCAATAGGGCTTAGTGTTTTTGATTATTGAAATTGTTCACTTTCAGTTAGTAATTATTCTGTTTTATTTGTTCCTGGGGGGGGGGGATGCACCTTTGGAGTGTTTAGGCAAGAGGCCTGCGGGCATACATAAGCTGTAGTATTTACTGTCTGCACACTAGGCAAGACCTGGGTGGACCACCCCCTGTATTTTGGTTAGCTCGCCAGGAGGTGCTAAAAGATTAGGTAAGTAGTGGGTAGGTAGGAGAGGGGACTATTTAACTTTTACTTTATTTTCTTTGGTTCTGTCCAGCCCCTTTTCCCCACATTTCTGTGTTAGGAATAATACATTTACTGTAAATGGTCATTTTTTTCTGTCTCTGTTGTCCTTCCCCTGCACCTACGATCACATACCTTTTTCACTCCACGGGGAGTTGAGTTGTAGCAGGGTGTTGCGTTCCTTCCGCCCAGGGGGTGTACGTAACATAATGGGGGGCTCATCTGGGATTATTAAATCCACAGGACCCCACTGCTCTGATCTCTGTGATTGGAGACTGAGGTTTGGTTGTGGGTTTGGGTGACTTAATTTACATGTGTTCACTAGGCTGCTGTGTACCACGACTGCCTCAACCAGCTCCCTCAGTTGATCGGTTGGTGGGGTTTCGCAAAGTAGACCTTTGCGCCATAGCTGACCATTATGGACTCTTCGTCCCTGAGGAAGCCCTAAAGGCTGAGCTGTTGGTGCTAGTCAGGGAGGGTTTAGTGAGAAAATGAATTTTCTTGTTGAAATATGAGGGAGGCGGATAGACCTTCCGATGCCAAGGTGGAGGAAGGGGTTGCTCGTACCCCCTCTACATTGCCCGAATCAACACTTTATCCTCTGCCTCGGGTTGTTCAGATGGGACCTCTAGGCTAAAGGTGGTGCTGGCCTGTTTGGAAATGGAGCTAAAATATAAAGAGTGTGTTTATCCAGCTGGAGTTTGATTTAGAAATGAGGAAAATGGCCATATAAGCCGACAAGGAGGTGAGGATCAGACAACTCCACAACCTACCCATCATCAAGCCTACTTTGAAGTGAGTGAAAATATTGCATTAGTCCTTCCATTTCGGAAGTTGATCCTTATTTCTCTGCGTTTGAGCATGTGGCCTCAAGGTTTGGCCGCTCCTGTTGCAATCTAAATTGTCTGGAAAAGCCCAGGAAGTAATAGCTGCTTTCTCCCTGGAAGACAAGTTTACACTATACGATATATTTAAAACAACCGTGTTGCGGGCTTATGAGTTGGTGCCTGAAGCTTAAAGGCAGCGCTTCAGGAACCACAAACCCTCTCACCGTACTTTTGTTGAGTTTGCTAGGGGCAAAAAGTCTGTTCAATCGCTGGTGTTCGGCCCGTTACGCTAACACCTTTGATATTCGGAAGTTGATGCTGTTGGAAGATTTTAAAAGCAACCTGCCTGAGAGTAGTAGTTCATTGAAATGAACAGAAAGTGGCGACATTGGCCCAGGCAGCAGTGTTGGCAGATGAGTACGCTGGTGTGCCTCATTTTGAAAGCCTAACATCTTCAGTGCCTCGTTCGGGTTTTCTTTTTTTTCTTCTACAACGACCCTGGCCTTCGCATGATTTCACCAAAAGGGTCACGTGATTGCGGACTGCCCAGTTTTGCAAAATAAACCGAAACAATCCCTGTCACCATCCCCTAAATTAAAAAGCGTGGGTTTTAGTACCGTCTTTGGCTCGTCCGTTGGACCGAGTTACTGATTCAGCATTTGGGAAACCGGATCCTATCTATGCTCTGTTTGATATCTGCTGGTTGTTTCCTTAACTGGAGAACAAGCAGATCAAATCTTACAAGACACCAGGACTGTGCCGTCAGTAATCATTACTGACACTTTTACCCGGTCCCCTGAAACTTATTGTGGCTCACATGTCATATTACAGGGTATAGAGACACAAAAGCATACCCGTATCATTACACTGGGTCCAGTTAGTGTCAGACTTGGTATCAGGACGTTTCCGTGTTGGTGTAGTGTCAACACTGCCTGTAAAAGGAGTCGCATTGCTACTAGGGAACAATATCGCTGGTGGTAACGTAACTCTTGTGTTAGAAGTAGTAGACAACCCAGAAAACAAAACTGCAGATGATAAATTGGTTCAAGCATTTCCCCATGTTTTTCCTGCTTGTGTTTAACGAGCGCACAATCTCGCAAGCTGGGACATGTGGTGGAATTGTGTAGTTCCATTTTTGAGAATGTTGAGGTAGCAGACAATGCATCCAGTATTCCTTCTGCAAGGCTGACGGTTTTTACCCCCGTAAAACAACTAAGGCATGGGAAAGCAAAATCACGCCCCAATTACGTTACATTCTTTTGTCTGTCACCCCCGAGAAGGTGATTGAATGTCAAAAGGGAGACACCAGTCTTTGCAAGTGTTTTGCTTCGGTAATTTCCATTGAGGGAGCTAAAACTAGGGAGAACGCCTACTTTATGGAAGCAGGAGTTTTGATGCGTAAATGGGCAGCTCATAACAGTCACTGGAGTGAAGTGGTTCAAGTGGTTGTTCCTACACCGTTCTGACAGCAGGGGCTGTCACTCGTCCATGACCAGGTGTGGTCCAGACATTTGGGGATCACGAAGATCTTCATTTTTTTCTGGCCAGGTTTGAAGTCTGACATTGTCCAATTTTGTAAAACATGTCATGTATGTCAACTCACTGGGAAAGCGACTCAAACAGTTTCTTGTGTGCAGCTCTGCGATACCCAGAGGCTATCCCTCTCCATACTATAACGGCTAAGACTGTGGTGAAGGCACTAGCGAAGTTCTTCTCTATGTTTTGACTCCCTTTAGGGCCTAAAGTCATCCAAACTGACCAGGGAACAAAATGTATGTCAAAACTGTTCTCAAATGTGTTAAAGACTGTATTTCCCATCAGGTCTCCAGTCCGAATCATCCGGAGAGTCAAGGGGCCCTTGAACGCTGGCATCAGACGCTTAAGGCGACTCTACTCAAGTATTGCATGGATACCTGTACCGATTGGGATGGGGGGGTGCCCTTTGTCTTATTTGCTATCAGGGAAACAATACAAGAGTCATTATGCTTCAGCCCTGCTGACCTTGTGTTTGAACACACCCCATGGGGTCCGCTAAAAGGATATGCTCCTTCAAAACTATTTCCTACACCCAGTAGCGCCCCTAAAAATGTGTTGGATTATGTCAGAAAAGATGCGGGAGAGACTGAGCGCCACATGTGCGTTGGCACAAAAGTCTCTCTCTTTGTCTCAAACACATGAAATTACATGACAAAGAGGCTGTTGGCCATTCTTTTGCACAAGGGGATCAAGTTTTGGTTTTGGTTCCCATCCCTGGCTCATCTGTCGGAACGTATTATTATTATTTTTTAAACATTTTATTATTATACCCCATTTTCTCCACAATTTCATGGTATCCAATTGTTAGTAGTTACTATCTTGTCTCATCGCTACAACTCCTGTACGGGCTCGGGAGAGACGAAGGTCGAAAGCCATGCGTCCTCCGAAACACAGCCCAACCAAGCCGCACTGCTTAACACAGCCGCAAAAATGTGTCGGAGGAAACACAGTGCACCTGGCGACCTGGTTAGTGTGCACTGCGCCCAGCCCACCACAGGAGTTGCTAGTACGCGATGAGACAAGGATATCTCTACCGGCCAAACCCTCCCTAACCCGGACAATTCTATGCCAATTGTGCGTCGCCCCACGGACCTCCCAATCGCGGCCGGCTGCGACAGAGCCTGGGCGCGAACCCATAGTCTCTGGTGGCACAAAGATGCAGTACCCTAGACCACTGCGCCACCCGGGAGGCCCTATGGCACATTTCTCTGGGCCATATCTTGTGGAAAAGAAACTCTGTGACACCAATTATGTGATAAAGACCCCGGTTCGTAGGCGTTCTTCAGGTGTGTGTCATGTTAACATGCTGAAAGCATATTATATGCGTGACTCTCCAGACAGCTCCTCAGGTAAGCTGGTCCAGCCCGCCATCTCCATGCTGAAAAAGTTACCCTCTCAAATTGAACATTTGGATAATGATCAAACTATTGATCTTGTCCTATTAATAAATAGTTCTCAATGTGTTTCAGGACGTTCCAAGTCACACGTCCATCTTGGAACATGACGTGGATGTGGGGAACACTGCTCGTATACGTCAGCAACCGTACCGGGTTAACGCTAAGAAAAGGGATGTAATGAAAAGTGAGGTAGCTTATTTATTACAGAATGAAATGGCAAAACCCAGTAACAGCTCTTGGAGTTCCCTGTGTATTCTCCTTCCTAAGCCTGACGGTAAGTCCCGCTTATGTACGGACTATCGTCGCATAAATGCCATTACAAACGGCTGAAGGTACCACGTTCATCTGTAAAAAACAATAGTACGCAAGTATAAACACCATGGGACCAAGCAGCCGTCATACCACTCAGGAAGGAGACTCGTCTCCTAGAGATGAACGTACTTCGGAAAAGTGCAACTCAATCCCAGAACAACAACGAAGGACCTTGTGATGATGCTGGAGGAAACAGGTACAAAAGTATCTATAGCCACAGGAAAAACTAGTCCTATATCGAGGCCGCTTAGCAAGGAAGAAGCCACTGCTCCAAAACCGCCATAAAGCCAGACTATGGTTTGCAACTGCACATGGGGACAAAGATCATACTTTTTGGAGAAATGTCCTCTGGTCTGATGAAACAAAAATAGAACTGTTTGGCCATAATGACCATTATGTTTGGAGGAAAAAGGGGGAGGCTTGCAAGCTTAAGAACACCATCCCAACCATGAAACACGGGACTGGCAGCATCATGTAGTGGGGGTGCTTTGATGCAGGAGGGTCTGGTGCACTTCACAAAATAGATAAATCATGGGGTAGGAAAATTACGTGGATATATTGAAGCAACATCTCAAGACATCCGTCAGGAAGTTAAAGCTTGGACGCAAATGGGTTTTCCAAATGGACAATGACCCCAAGCATACTTCCAAAGTTGTGGCAGAATGGCTTAAGGACAACAAAGTCAAGATATTGGAGTGGCCATCACAAAGCCCTGACCTCAATCCCATAGAAAATTTGTGGGCAGAACTGAAAAAGTGTGTGTGAGCAAGGAGGCCTACAAACCTGACTCGGTTACACCAGCTCTGTCAGAAGGAATGGACCAAAATTCACCCAACTTATTGTGGGAAGCTGGTGGAAGGCTACCTGAAACATTTGACCCAAGTTAAACAATTTAAAGGCAATGCTACCAAATACAAATTGAGTGTATGTAAACTTCTGACCCACTGGGAATGTGATGAAAGAAATACAAGCTGAAATAAATCATTCTCTCTACTATTATTCTGACATTTCACATTCTTAAAATAAAGTGGTGATCCGAACTGACCTAAAACAGGGAATTTGTACTAGGATTAAATGTCAGTAATTCTGATACTGAGTTTAAATGTGTTTGGTTAAGGTGTTTGTAAACTTCCAACTTCAAATGTGTATATATTTTATTTTTTACTGCCGCAGCAGTAAGTTGTTGGCTGTAGTAGCCCTCAATCAGGTTCACATGTTTGCCTTCAAGTTTACTATTTTTTTATTTAGGTTGCTTAAGAAAACAACTTATTCAATACTAAATAAATGATTTCAACTGTGAAAAAAAGTGTGGTTTCAAAACAAATAGTGTCTTCTATGTCTTCCATGCCCTCACGTCCCTGAATGTTCCCTACTCGACCTAATGAAACATTTGCTACAAAATCCTAACTAGATTTGTAATTACAGTGTCCAGTGGAGGTCATGTTTGAAAGCATCTTGGAATCTAAGAAAGCACCGGAACTATGGTGATTTAGTGGGATTTTGCAATACATGGTTTGAAAAAGCATGTGATCAAGCAAAGCTTTGGCCGTCATTGTTTACGTACTTCTGATACATGAATCGGTACACTGCTTCGATGTAAGCTGCTTAGCAATTTCGAAAGAGCTCCAGTATCAAACGTAACATCACTTTTATTTAGGATAATACCATTCGTATTTCATACGGCCTTATTTTGAGGGCCTAGTTTTCCCTAATACAGGGGCCTGAAACTCATTCACATCCCTTTGAGACAAAACCATGCCCATCATATTTCCCAGCATGCTGTATTGCAGGTTTATTTTTAGAATTGTTTTAATAGCTATGTTTGTGCATGTACATTGATTAATCTTATGCTACACAAAGATAAATAACATACATTTTTGTAAACTAATCTAATCAATTAGTTAGATCGCAGGAAGAATGTTCAGGCCTCGCTGTTGCTCAATGACTGACAAAACATTTGAGGCCCTGATGTTCATCAAATGCAATTGCCACATAATAAATGTTTTTTTTAAAACATTTTTTAACTTGCATTCAAATATTTGTTTTTCTGAGACCTGTATTTGAATATCAAAGGAAATAGTTACCTTTTAATTGATTCTCTATATTCGACTACTTCAAGAATTTGAAAAGTTGGTCATTTCAAATAAACTACAAAATACAACAGTTTTTCTCTCTCACACGCATCAGTCACTTAAACAGTCACGCATACACATACAGAAATGTGCATGAGGAAGGGGAAGTACTGTACTCCATGTGAGACCACATCTTCATACATGACACATTCAGACCCAAACAACAAAGCAATTAAAACTTCCTTAGAAACAAACATTTATTTCATGAAAATAATAGCAGTAAATAAACATGACATCTTCAAAACAAAAGCAATTATATTATAGATCAGTCTGATTTAACTGAGCTGGAAACTCGTATGTGCTGGTGACAGAACAAGTAAAAGACAGAGAAGAGCCTTATCTTTCTGATTACTGCCAACAGAGGGCAAATTGCTGCCATCTCAATCTTGGTGTGGTCCAATTAAACACTTATTTTGACCAATAACGAGAATAGTTTTCCTGACCACAAGATCTGATTAATTCCCGAAAAACAACTTGTGATCAGGGCCCTGGTGAATATTGGTCCAAATAATGTCCTTAATATAACACCCCCTCTCCCTTCCCTCAAACTCTCACTGGCTGTTACAAACCATTGCTCCGACTACTCCTTCACCCCCTCCTCCCCCACCACCTCCCCCTCCTCCCCCCTCTCCCTCAGCCTGCCCAGCACCAGGTCTATTGCGTCTCTTGTTGAGCAGCGGGTTGTTGGACGTGTCCAGGTCTTTGATCTTCACCTGGTCGTAGTCTACACGCATGGTGGCCAGGGCACTGGTCATCTCTTCCTGTAGGCAGACAGTACAGATACAGTGCTTTCAGAAATGATGCATACCCTTTGACTTATTCCACATTTTGTGTTACAGCCTGAATTCAAATTAAATATTTTTTCACCCTTCCACACACAATACCAGATAATGACAAAGTGAAAACATGTTTTTAGAAATCTTTGCAAATTTATTGAAAGTTAAATACAGAAATATCTAATTTACTGTACATAAGTATTCACATCCCTGAGTCAATACATGTTAGGATCACCTTTGGCAACAATTACAGTTTTAAGAGGTTTGAACACCTGGATTGTACAATATTTGCACATTATTTTAAACATTCTACAAGCTCTGTTAAGTTGGTTGTTGATCATTGCTAAGACAGCCATTTTCAAGCCGATTTAAGTCCACTGTAACTAGGCCACTCAGGAACATTCAATGTCATCTTGGTAAGCAACTCCAGTGTATATTTGGCCTTGTGTTTTAAATTATTGTCCTGTTGTAAGATGAATTTGTCTCCCAGCAGACTGACCCAGGTTTTCCTCTAGGATTTAGCCTGTGCGTTGCTCCGTTTTCATTTATTTTCATCCTGAAAAAACTCCCTAGTCCTTTGCCGATGACAAGCATACCCATACCATGATGCTGTCAACCTCATGCTTGAAAATATGAAGAGTGGTAATCAGTGATGTGTTGTGTTGGATTTGCTCCAAACATAAAACGTTGTATTCAGAACATAAAGTTAATTTCTTTGCCACATTTGTTGAAGTTTTACTTTCGTGCCTTATTCCAAACCGTATGCATGTTTTGGAATATTTGTACAGACTTTCTTTTCACTCTGTCATTTAGGTTAGTATTGCGGAGTAACTACAATGTTGTTGATCCATCCTAAGTTTTCTATTACTGCCATAAAACTCCACCTGACTCTCTGGCAACTGAGTTAGGAAGGATGTAGTAGTGACTGGGTGTATTGATACACCATCCAAAGTTGAATTCATAAATTCACCATGCTCGAAGGAATATTCATTGTTAGTTTTTTTACCCATCTACCAATAGGTGACCTTATTTGCGAGACATTGGAAAACCAATCTGGTCTTTGTGGTTAAATCTGTGTTTAAAATTCACTGCTCGACTGAGGGACATTACAGATAATTGTATGTGTGGAGTACAGAGACGAGTCTTTCTAAAACCATGTTAAACACTATTATTGCACACAGAGTCCACGCAACTTGTTTATTCCTGCACATATTTAGGCTTGCCATAAAAGCTTGAGTAGTTATTGACCAAAGACATTTCGGCTTTTCATTTGAAATTAATTTGTAAAAATGTATAAAAACATTAAATCCACTTTGAAATGAGGAGGTATTGTGTGTATGCAGTGACACAAAATCGAAATGTAACCCATTTAAAATTCAGTTTAACACAAAATGTGGAAAAAGTCAAGGGGTGTGAATACTTTCTGAAGGTGCAGTGTGGGTCTTGTAAATATAGTGTTTACCATGGCTTCTTAGATTTAGATTAATAGGCCCATTGATATGCAGTTTTTCTTATTACCACAGTGTCCGTATTTTACAGTTCTCTAGTCTCACCTTGACATCGTCCCACAGTTCTCTGTCCTCTGTCAGAACACGGGACGTGTGCAGAGGAGTCGGAGGGACCACCATCGACTGCTGTAATGTCAACAAACACACACACACGAACACAGTGTAAATGAGTCATATTATCCACAGCACTCAGACATGCAGTAGTAATACTCACATTGATCCAAGGGTGGTTCATGAAGTGCCCGATGGTCATCCTCTCGTTAGGGTCTGTCTTCAGCAGCTGGTTGATCAGCTGTTTGGCTACAGAGGTAAAGGTCATAGGTCAACAAGCATAGTAAATAAAGCATGATTAGGTAAACTAGTCAAGATGCTTATCAAAGGACCTACAAATCCAACTGTAGAAAAATCTGTCAAATATTTGGAACTTAGCAGAACATAGTTTGTCTTGCAGTGAAGCATCTCCCTCTACTATAGACCACCCCCAGTTTTCTGTCTCTAGTCTGACCTTCCTCAGACACTTCCGCCCACTCAGGGTTGGGGAACTTGTACTGGCCCATCCTGATCCTCTGCTTCATCCCTGGAGAGATGGCCTGGCCAGTGTTAGAGTAGAACGGAGGGAACCCACATAGCCTGGGGACACAGCACACTCTTCACCATGAGAATAGAGCAACTACAGCTACTGTATGCACTCCAACTGGACACTCATTGAACAGTCATTCATACTATATACAAGGAGGGAGAGAAGGAGAGGGGGAAAGCAAGTGGACCATGAGAAGCTTAGTGTTAAAAGAGAGGTAGTAGAGAGATATGAGGGTGTAAATGAGGCCCAGGGGTGAACAGTAGGGGGAGTGAGAGTGAATGAGAGGCCTGTGACTTGATTCTCACACACAAACAGACACACTTACAAACATACTCACTGACACACTTATAGCACACAGACACACTAGGTACTCACAGGATGTACATGATCACGCCCAGAGACCACATGTCACATGACTTGTCATACTTCTCTGGACCAAGCACCTCGGGGGCTGATAGACAAACATTGAGACAGAGACCAAGACACCAAGAGACAACCAGTCAGGCAGACAGACAGGCACAATATGATGGGTATAAGTCAACCATAATACTTTATAGCCTACACACCATTCACATCCGGATAGTATACGACACCACTACTGGTGTAACAGACCCAACACTCACCAACATAGTAGGGGTTGTAACAGACCCAACACTCACCAACATAGTAGGGGTTGTAACAGACCCAACACTCACCAACATAGTAGGGGTTGTAACAGACCCAACACTCACCAACATAGTAGGGGTTGTAACAGACCCAACACTCACCAACATAGTAGGGGTTGTAACAGACCCAACACTCACCAACATAGTAGGGGTTGTAACAGACCCAACACTCACCAACATAGTAGGGGTTGTAACAGACCCAACACTCACCAACATATTAGGGGTTTTAACAGACCCAACACTCACCAACATAGTAGGAGTTGTAACAGACCCAACACTCACCAACATAGTAGGGGTTGTAACAGACCCAACACTCACCAACATAGTAGGGGTTGTAACAGACCCAACACTCACCAACATAGTAGGGGGTGTAACAGGGTGTCTGGAGGGAGTTGTGGAGGGTGGTCTCCTTGGCAAAGCCAAAGTCAGTTAGTTTCAGAACGCAATTGGTCTCCTTGGTGGTGTACAGCAGATTTTCAGGCTGTTGCGTGTGTGTGTGTGTGTGTGTGTGTGTGTGTGTGTGTGTGTGTGTGTGTGTGTGTGTGTGTGTGTGTGTGTGTGTGTGTGTGTGTGTGTGTGTGTGTGTGTGTGTGTGTGTGTGTGTGTGTGTGTGTGTGTGTGTGTGTGGGAGGGAGGGAGGTGTAAAAAAGAAAGCAATAAGTACATCACTAAAACCACCAGCGGTAAATACATGCCTGTCAGTGAGTGTCAGGTGAAAAATCAAATGATGTAAATGTGTGTCTAGGAGTAGAGTCCCACCTTGACATCTCTGTGAGCTATGTCCATGTGGTGGAGGTACTCGATGGCCGTGCCTATGTCCCTCATGATCTCCGCAGCCTCTGATTAAAAGCCATAACATATGAATCTGATTAACAAAATGCGCACAGCTATAGGGTCACTGTAAATAACAGAACACAGTTCCCCATCATAACTCACCTCTCTCTGTGAATGCCTGGTCCCCTCTGGCCTGAATGTGACTGAACAGCTCTCCTCCTTCCATACTGAGCCAGGAACAACAACAAGAGAGACAGATCAGAGCTTCTCAACAAGAGAACAAAGTCATCAATTAAACAAGAACAGCATTGTCCCTTAGTAATTACCAGGCAATTACTGAGCCCAATCAACTAATTCTAAGCATAATGACCAAGAAAGAGAACTGGGACATATTTGATGTTTATGTAAACTTTCATTTGGCCAAGAGTTTTTCCTGACCACGTGACCTAACCAGGAAAAATTCCTGGCCCTACTCATTAGTTACGGTTTTAAAGTCTGACATGGTAGAAAAGTTAAGAGGATTCATTACACACATGCATTCTGGTCTATGTAGTCTCTATGGTCCTCACCACTCCATGATGATAAGCAGGCATTTCTTCCCCTGGTGCATGTTCTCATAAAGGCTGAGGATGTGAACGATGTATGGGCCCCCTGACACTCTCCAATGCAGCTCTACCTCCCGCCGCGCCTTAGGACAATCATACAGAATCTTCCCCCACAGAGAAGAAGGGTGGGTATAGAAACAGAGACGAAGAGAGAGA
Source organism: Oncorhynchus gorbuscha (assembly GCF_021184085.1). Classification (NCBI taxonomy): domain Eukaryota; kingdom Metazoa; phylum Chordata; class Actinopteri; order Salmoniformes; family Salmonidae; genus Oncorhynchus; species Oncorhynchus gorbuscha. The sequence goes on along the minus strand of NC_060190.1, from coordinate 47,041,777 downwards.
ACAATGGGCATGTTTAGGAAGCACATTTACTATGACTAGGTATGATGATGGATGCAGCACGTATGCAGCACGTGGAACGTATGCATCTATGCAACATGTACAGTATCAGTCCAAATTTTGGACACACCTACTCATTCCAGGATTTTTCTTAATTTTTAAATATTTTCTACATTATAGAATAATAGTGAAGACGTCAAAACTATTAAATAACATATATGGAATCATGTAGTATCCAAAAAAGTGTTAAACAAATCAAAATATCTTGCTGTGACAAGGTAGGGTTGGTATACAGAAGATAGCTATTTGGTAAAGACCAAGTCTATATTATGGCAAGAACAGCTAAAATAAGAAAAGAGAAACAACAGTCCATCATTACCTTAAGACATGAAGGCCAGTGAATACGGAACATTTCAAGAACTTTAAAAGTTTCTTCAAGTGCAGTTACAAAAAGCATCAAGCGCTATGATGAAACTGGGTCTCATGAGGACCGCCAGAGGAAAGGAAGACCCAGATTTACCTCTGCTGCAGAGGATAAGGTCATTAGAGTTACCAGCCTCAGATTGCAGCCCAACTAAATGATTCAGAGTTCAAGTTACAGACAACTGTTCAGAGGAGACTGCGTGAATCAGGCCTTCATGGTCGAATTGCTGCAAAGAAACCACTACTAAAGGACACCAATATGAAGAAGAGACTTGCTTGGGACAAGAAACACGAGCAATGGACATTTTGACTGGTACTGTCTATCCTGTGTGAGTGTGTTTTTGAGTGCATGTGTCCATGTTATCTATAACCACTCACAGGTCTTAGAGGAATTGATCAAGGGTATAATAACAGCCTTAATCAGGTTTAAATCCCTGAATCTTAGTCCCACACCTCTCTCTCACCTCTCTTTGATACTTTCTCTCTCTTTTTCGCACACACAAACAGTCTCTTCATATTCTCACGTAAGTGAATCTATCATTACAAATAAAATCTGGACCCTTCATTCATATTAATTTGCTTGTCAGGACGATTCCCTCTAGGGCTTTTAAAATGAATGCTGCCTTTTATTAGTGCATTCAAAATCTGCCTTCAAAGTGTACCAGTAATAACAACCTTGCAATGTGATTGGATGTAAGGGTGGGAGGGATCCCCAGACACCACAGCCAGATAAACTAGCTTATCTTCTGTCTGTGACAGGATGCAGTGCATGGTGGGACAGGGAGGAGAGGGCAGGTTGAGATTAAACTGTTTATAGAGGAGTAACCTAATACTCTGCTGAAAACATTGTCCACAAATACTTGAAGAGCACACTTATGAAAGAATGTATACACTTGTGCCCAGTACAACTGATCATACTCAACACATTTCACTGATCTATCTTTAGTCTACCTGGACAAAAAGAATATGGACCTATTTTGGAGGTTGAGACTGTTCCATTGAAAACATATCCATAGGCTTTCTGTTATTGTTTTCTCAAGAATACTTCTGGTGACCCGTTATTCAGGTTTTGAATTTGCATAACCTGTTGTCCTAGCACTGTTTCCAAGTTGCTCACTATTCCAGTGGTTGAACTTCAAAGAACAGAAGAAAAACATTCCCCACTGGGCACAGATGTCAATTCAATGTCTATTCCGCATTGGTTCAACGTCATTTCATTCAAATGACGTGGAAACAACGTTGATTTAACCAGTGTGGACCCAGTGGGTGACCACAGATCCCCCGAAGGCCAGAAAGGATAGATAGAACTTAGAGCACGTGCCAAGGCATAACTTAAGGAAAGGGATGGGGAACATCTGGTCCAGGTGGGTTGCATTCTGTGCAGGCTTTTGTTCCAGCCCAGCACGAACACACACCAGATTTGAGTTGAATCAGGTATGTGAGAGCTCGGTTGGAACAAAAGCCTGCACACCAGAGTAGATCCTCTCTAGATGGAACATAGAATCAGTCCAGACAGAGCATGTCATTGTCCATACAACATGACAATGACTACTGGCACTAACAACCTACCCTCTGCGTAAGACACGGTCCCACACAGTACATCACTGTCTCTTCCCAGACTCATCCACTGTCTGTCTGGACAGGAGTAGCCGAGTTCGCTTAAAGCGCTGCACTGTTACCGCTGGTGGCTCCTCTCCAAACCCGGCTCACAGAGAGACCGTTATCTATTGGTGTTATTAGTGCTTAAGTGGACCTCTTTACAAGAGGAACAGGCACCAGTCAAAGAAACACACTCCCTCTCTGACTCTCTATATCCTCTTGTTTGTTGATACAGTAAATGTAGCAGAGGGAAGAAGTGGGACAGAATGTGACAGTAAGTGACAACCTCTGTAACCTCTGCACACCAGATGCATGCTGTATACTGTAACCATGCCAAAATATGTTAATATGTCAATCAGTTTTTAGCATTATAATGTGGATATATGTCCTCCTTCATACAACACCCCACCGCACATCAGACAAATAAAGGAGTGATCCCATTGGGGAAAGTGAGCTGCACCACTGAATGGCAAAATGTGCGAGGGGCTGCCTTAATCAACATCCATGTCATCGGTGCCCAGGGAGCCGCTGTTGTAGGGGGGTTGGTTAACTGCTTTGCTCATGGGCAGAACGGCAGATTATTTGATCCAGCAACCTTTTGGTTACTATCCCAATGCTCTTAACTGCTAGGCTACCTGTCGCCCCTGGTATCAAACCGCAAAGAAGGATGAGAGATCTGTCTGGGAAGCGACTGTCTAAGATGGAGGAGTAGTGAATAATTGATGACTATTCTCCCTCTTATCGTCACTATTGTAAATACATCCTCAAGTTCCCTTTAATTTACATCAGAGGATAAGAAAAGAAAGCAAGCAAGACCTCAAATACTTGGTGCCACTTGGGTCTGGTGACTGATGGTCTCTCGCTCTCTTGCTCAAATTAAATTCAAGGTGCTTTATTGGCATGTGAAACATATTTTTACATTAACAAAGCAAGTGAAATGGATCACACACATGCGTGCGCACGCACACACACACACACACACACACACACACACACACACACACACACACACACACACACACACACACACACACACACACACACACACACACACACACACACACACACACACACACACACACACACACACACACACACACACACACACACACACACACACACACACACTACCTTGAGGGCACACTTCTCCCCTGTCTTCTTGCAGTAGCATTCCATCACCTTCCCACTGATACCCAGTCCTAGTACTTGAGTTGTTATTTTGTAGTCCTCTGTGACTGCGTTGCGTTTGAACTCCAGTTTTGACTGGGCAGGCAGTTGGAAGAGTGTGGGGTCGCTAAGGGTGTCCCTGCCTGGGATGTGTAGAATGCTTCCACTAGGGGTCCCCTGGAGCTGAGGCTCGGATTGGTTGGCTGACTGCCTCTCTTCTCCGTTACCATTGTGTTGCATGATGTGTTTCTTGCGGTTCAATCCCACCCCCCTGCTCTCCACGGAAACAGACAGAGAGAGAGAGAGATGCAGTGGTGTCCCCTCCCCGTCCAATGTCCAGCAGCAGCCTCACGTTCCCTTTCTCCCCCCAGCTCCGAGACGAAATGGCAATTTTTCAGATTCCTTTCTCGATTTTACTTTCAATTATGAAGCAAAAATAGGCGAATTATTCCACAGTAGGCTTATTTCTTTCGAGGAATAGCTACCCTATAATAATATTGGCACATTGACCGAATAAGACGTTTTTGCATTGCATATCTAGAATAGTTAGTTATATGAAGCATTTTGAACTACACTCTAAAAGAACATTCTAATTTGTGGTATAGTTAACAATCTATTATGCTAAATTTGAGTTTGTATTAAAATAAATGGAACACAGGTAACGTTAAATGTGCACCAGCAAATACATTTGTACCTGATGTCCAGTTTAGTAGGAATTGACCAAAATGCGCATTACATTTCCTGTCAAATCAGCGGCCAAATTTTAAAAAAGATAACAGTCCTCGGTCCAGTTCCCTATCCTCTAAGTTATTATTCTTTCCGTTATTTTCCTCTCCGTTATTTTCCTCTCCTGTGCCCTTATCTGGGGCTACACAAAACTCTTCAACTCCCCTTACGTCAGCGCAGCACGGCTCAAGTTTATTCACACGGCCCTCAACTCTTAAAGGAGCCGCCACACGCAAAGACGGGCGGCCAGTAGGGCATCCCACTGGGCACAAACATAAACTAGGCAAGTCAGTTAAGAACAAATTCTATTGACGCTGGGACAATTGTGCACCACCCTATGGGACTCCCAATCACAGCCAGTTGTGACACAACCTGGAATTTAACAGGGTATGTAGTGACACCTCGAGCACTGAGATGCAGTGCCTTAGACCACTAAACCACCCGGGAGCCCTATTCCACATTGGTTCAAAGTACTTTTGAAACAGCGTTGATTCAACCAGTGTGTAGGATGTGGCATAGATTTTTGTTTTAGCAAAAAATTGAATAGGACTAAAAATGCTGGTCAGTCACAGAAGTAGTCTTTGTGGTATTAGACATTGTAACTGCATGTCATAAACCACCTATGACATTATGTACTGCTTTATCTTCAGGACATTCTTGAGAGACGTTCATTAAAAACTACTCATCTAAAAAGATACACTTCTGACTGGACATTTACTGTAGATTACATGGTGTCAGAAATTCGTGAGAGGCACACATCTCACAGCACATTCTCCAGTGTTATATCAACACTGAAAGAGTGGGACCATATACATACTGGAACCAGTGTTAAAGTAACACACTGCTTAGTGTTAAACCTTATTCAGATATTTCCAAAGAGTGCCTTGCCTTTCGAGTGAATTGCAGAGTTACCAGAAATATTCTGTGCAATGGACTTATCAATAAATATGTTAAAGTTATATATATATATATATTATTGAACACAATATCATACGTATTTCATAAGGTCTTATTTTGAGGGCCTAGTTTTAATTTTATATCTATCAATATCTATATTTTTTTGACACCAACCTCCAAAAAGCATGTTCAGCAGGTTCTAGTTTTGACTAATCTTTATTCATGTCCAGTCGTGTGGTCCAGTGCGGCAAGGAAAGACCTAGTTAAGCTTCAGCTGGCCCAGAACAGAGCGGCACGTTTTGCTCTTAATTGTAATCAGAGGGATGATATAAATACTATGCATGCCAGTCTCTCTTGGCTAAGAGTTGAGGAGAGACTGACTGCATCACTTCTTCTTATAAGAAACATGAATGTGTTGAAAATCCCAAATTGGTTGCATAATCAACTTACACACAGCTCTGACACACACACTTATCCCACCAGACATGCCACCAGGGGTCTTCTCATAGTCCCCAAATCCACAACAAATTCAAGAAAATGTACAGTATTATACAGAGCCCTTATTGCATGGAACATCCTTCCATCTCATATTGCTTAAATAAACAGAAAACTTGGTTTCAAAAAACAGATAAAGCAACACCTCACGGCACAACGCCTCTCCTCTATTTGACCTAGATAGTGTGTGTATACATTGATATGTAGGCCACATGTGCCCTTTTAAAAATGTATGTAGTTCTGTCCTTGAGCTGTTCTTGTCTAATAATGTTCTGTATTATGTCTTTCTGTATTATGTTTCATGTTTTGTGTGGACCCCATTAAGAGTGGCTGCTGTTTTTGTAACAGCTAATGGGGATCCTAATAAAAATACCAAATACCAAATGTATACAGTGCATTCGGAGAGTATTTAGACCCCTCACCTTTTTCCACATTTTGTTACGTTACAGCCTTATTCTAAAACTGATTAAATAACAAACAATCCTCAGCAATCTACACTAGAGGGTGACCGATTAATCAGAATGGCCGATTAATTAGGGCTGATTTCCAGTTTTCAGAACAATCGGAAATCGGTAATTTTGGATGCCGATTTTGCCAATGTTTTTATTTTATTTTATTTAATCTTTATTTAACTAGGCAAGTCAGTTAAGAACACATTCTTACTTTCAATGACGGCCTAGGAATGGTGGGTTAACTGCCTTGTTCAGGGGCAGAATGACAGATATTTACCTTGTCAGCTCAGGGATTCAATCTTGCAACTTTTCGGTTAACTTGTCCAACGTTCTAACCTCCTGCCTCACGAGGAGCCCGCCTGTTACACGAATGCAGTAAGAAGCCAAGGTAAGTTGCTAGCTAGCAGTAAACTTAATCAATCATAATCGCTAGTTATAACTACGTGTGTCCTGCGTTGCATATAATCGATGCAGTGTGCATTCGCGAAAAAGGATTGTCGTTGCTCCAATGTGTACCTAACCAGAAACACCAATGCCTTTCTTAAAATCAATATACAGAAGTATATATTTTTAAACCTGCATATTTAGCTAAAAGAAATCCAGGTTAGCAGGCAATATTAACCAGGTGAAATTGTGTCACTTCTCTTGCGTTCATTGCATGAAGAGTCAGTGTATATGCAACAGTTTGGGTCGCCTCGCTCATTGCAAACTAATTTTCCAGAATTTTACGTAATTATGACATAACATTTAAGGTTGTGCAATGTAACAGAAATATTTAGACTGATGGATGCCACGCGTTAGATAAAATAAGGAACGGTTCCGTATTTCACTGAAAGAATAAACATCTTGTTTTCGAGATGATCGTTTCCAGATTCGACCATATTAATGACCTAAGGCTCGCATTTCTGTGTGTTATTATGTTTGAATTAAGTCTATGATTTGATAGAGCGGTCTGTCTGAGCGAGGGTAGGCACCAGCAGGCTCATAAGCATTCATTCAAACAGCACTTTTGTGCGTTTTGCCAGGAGTTCTGCTGTTTATGACTTCAAGCCTATCAACTCCCGAGATTAGGCTGGTGTAACGATGTGATGTGAAATGGCTAGCTAGTTAGCGGGGTGTGTGCTAATAGTGTTTCAAACGTCACTCGCTCTGAGACTTGGAGTAGTTGTTCCCCTTGCTCTGCATGGGTAACGCTGCTTCGAGGGTGGCTGTTGTTGTTGTGTTCCTGGTTCGAGCCCAGGTAGGAGTGAGGAGAGGGATGGAAGCTATACTGTTACACTGGCAATAATTAAGTGCCTATAAGAACATCCAATAGTCAAAGGTATATGAAATATAAATGGTATAGAGAGAAATAGTCCTATAATTCCTATAATAACTACGACCTAAAACTTCTTACCTGGGAATATTGAAGACTCATGTTAAAAGGAACCACCAGCTTTCATATGTTCTCATGTTCTGAGCAAGGAACTTAAACGTTAGCTTTCTTACATGGCACATATTGCACTTTTAATTTCTTCTCCAACACTTTGTTTTTGCATTATTTATACCAAATTGAACATGTTTCATTATTTATTTGAGGCTAAATTGAGTTTATTGATGTATCATATTAAGTTAAAATAAGTGTTAATTCAGTATTGTTTGTAATTGTCATTATTACAAATATATTTAAAAAGTCAGCCGATTAATCGGTATCGGCTTTTTTGGCCCCCAATAATCGGCATCGGTGTTGAAAAATCAGAATCGGTGGACCTCTACATACAATACCCCATAAAGACAAACTGAAACAGGTTTTTAGAAAAACAGAAAGGTTTGTAAACAATTGTTTACAGACAGATTACTTCACTTATAATTCACTGTATCACAATTCCAGTGGGTCAGACGTTTACATACACTAAGTTGACTGTGCCTTTAAACAGCTTGGAAAATTCCAAAAAATTATGTCATGGCATTAGAAGCTTCTGATAGGCTAATTGACATAATTTGAGACAATTGGAGGTGTACCTGGGGATGTATTTCAAGGCTTACTTTCAAACTCAACGCCTCTTTGCTTGACATCATGGAAAAATCAAAAGAAATCAGCCAAGACCTCAGGATAAAATGTAGACCTCCACAAGTCTGGTTCATCCTTGGGAGCAATTTCCAAACGCCTGAAGGTACCCCACTAATCTGTACAAACAATAGTACGCAAGTATAAACACCACGGGACCAAGCAGCCGTCATACCGCTCAGGAAGGAGACGCGTTCTATGTCCTAGAGATGAACGTAGTTTGGTTCGAAATGTGCAAATCAATCCCAGAACAACAGCAAAGGACCTTGTGAAAATGCAGGAAGACACAGGTACAAAAGTATCTATATCCACATTAAAACGAGTCCTATATCAACATAACTTGAAAGGCCGCTCAGCAAGGAAGAAGCTACTGCTTCAAAACCACCATTAAAAAAGCCAGACTACGGTTTGCAACTGCACATGGGGACAAAGATCATACTTTTTGGAGAAATGTCCTCTGGTCTGATGAAACAATAATAGAACTGTTTAGCCATAATGACCATAGTATTGTTTGGAGGAAAAAGGCGGAGGCTTGCAAGCCGAAGATAACCATCCTAACCGTGAAGCACGTGGGTGGCAGCATCATGTTGTAGGGGGTTCTTTGCTGCAGGAGGGACTGGGGCACTTGACAAAATAGATGGCATCATAAGGTAGGAAAATGATTTGGATATATTGAAGCAACATCTCAAGACATCAGTCAGGAAGTTAAAGCTTGGTCGCAAATGGGTCTTCCAAAGGGACAATGACCCCAAACATGCTTTCAAAGTTGTGGCAAAATGGCTTAAGGACAACAAAGTCAAGATATTGGAGTGGCCATCACAAAGCCCTGACCTCAATCCTATAGACAATTTATGGGCAGAACTGAAAAAGTGTGTGCGAGCAAGGAGGCCTACACACCTGACTCGGTTACACCAGCTCTGTCGGGAGGAATGGGCCAAAATTCACCCAACTTATTGTGGGAAGCTTGTGGAAGTTAAACAATTTAAAGGCAATGCTACCAAATACTAATTGAGTGTATGTTAAATTCTGACCCACTGGAATGTGATGAAAGAAATATTAGCTGAAATAAATCATTCTCTCTACTATTATTCTGACATTTCACATTCTTAAAAAAAGTGGTGATCCTAACTGACCTAAGACAGGGAATTTTTACTAGGATTAACTGTCAGGAACTGTGAAAAATGGAGTTTAAATGTATTTGGTTAAGGTGTATGTAAACTTCCGACTTCAACTGTATGTCAATTTTATTTATACATCTCCCGTTGGACATTTGCACTGACAGATGTGTTGACATGACAACTGGGTCAGAGATTTGAAGCACCCTTCCCCCCTTTTGTTTCATGCTGGCTGAAGATCTAGCTAGCCAGTAACTAGCTAACACCAGGCACAGATGAAAGAGGAAATAGTGTCAACTTTTAATTAATTGGGCTAGCGATGCAAGAGTCCCCACTTTAAATCTTTCGGGCATACTTCTGACTTATTAGGTGTGCTTGCAAAAAAATGCCACATACAAACATGATCTCTTTCTTGCATTCTTGAGTAAGGTATCTCCAAAATGCAGGTGTTTCAGCCAGGCTCAATGCTTTCTATGGTGGTAGGGCAGCTAGTGGAATATATGGAGCGTAGGGGTTGGTAAGGTTCTTTAGTTGCGCCGTGATTGGCTCAGTGTTCTGTCACTCATGGGGACACTACGTCACCACAAAATCTACAGGTAGAGCTCGAACATTCAAGTCCCTTGGGCGCTGCCATAGAGTTATATTAGAAGTGCCCATCCAAAAGGCTCAAGGTCATTGGCCACAGTTAATATTACATCAAATCACGTTATAGCTATGTAGCTTTGATTGGACTGATCATGTCAACATCATACTTTCAAAATCTTAGCTAGCAAGCTAGCATTCATCATCTACTGGCAAATCCTTTTCAATCCTTGTCATATGAAGATAAATTATGAAGAGAAATTATAGATAAAACGTATTGGTGCACATCGGCCATAAACATTACACAACAAGTTGGAAATCGCAAATTCAACAATGAGTGGTTTGAAAGGAATCAGTGGCAAACTACAAGCGTTGCAAAGCAAGGAGAAGCGGGGGGGCAAGCCCCCCTCCCCGCTTCTCATTCACCCAAATCCAGACAGCTGATGTTCTGAAAGAGCTGCAAACTCTGGATCACTACAAATCAGCTGGGCTAGACAATCTAGACCCGCTCTTCCTAAAATTATCCGCCACCGTTGTTTGAACCCTTATTACTAGTCTGTTCAACCTCTCTTTCGTATCATCTGAGATTCCTAAAAATTGGAAAGCAGCCACGGTCAACTCCCTCTTCAAAGGGGGAGACATCTTAGACCCAAACTGTTACAGACCTAAACCCATTCTGCACTGCCTTTCTAAAGTCTTCAAAAGCCAAGTGAACAAACAGATCACCGACCATTTCGAATCCCACCGTACCTTCTGCACTATGCAATCTGGTTTCCGAGCTAGTCACGGGTACACCTCAGCTACGCTCAAGTTACTAAACGATATCATAACCGCCATCGATAAAAGACAGTACTGTGCAGCCGTCTTCATCGACCTGGCCAAGGCTTTCGACTCTGTCAAACTCCGACTCTCTTCTCTGTATACATCAATGATGTTGCTCTTGCTGCTGGTGATTCTCTGATACACCTCTACGCAGACGACACCATTCTGTATACTTCTGGCCCCTCTTTAAAGACTGTGTTAACTAACCTCCAGGAGAGCTTCAATGCCATACAACTCTCCTTCCGTGGCCTCCAACTGCTCTTAAACGCAAGTAAAACTAAATGCATGCTATTCAACGATCACTGCCCGCACCTACTCGCCCGTCCAGCATCACTACGCTGGACGGCTCCGACAACTACAAATACCTAGGTGTCTGGTTAGACTGTAAACTCTCCTTCGTAAAACTAAACATATCCTCTGTAAACTGACCATCCCACCTATCCTCGACCTCTTTGATGTCATCTATAAAATAGCCTCCAACACTCTACTCAACAAACTGGATGCAGTCTATCACAGTGCCATCCGTTTTGTCACCAAAGCCCCCACTACCCACCATTGCGACCTGTACGCTCTCGTTGGTTGGCCCTTGGAGGACAGAGGAGCCTCTTAAAGAAGAAGTTACAGGTCTGTGAGAGCCAGAATTTTTTTTTCTCATAGTTGAAGTGTACCTATGATGAAAATTACAGTCCTCTCTCATCTTTTTAAGTGGGAGAACTTGCACAATTGGTGGCTGACTAAATACTTTTTTGCCCCACTGTACCTCTGAGAGAAAACACACAGAGGCAGAACTCCACTCTTTCCTAGAGGGAATCTCACTACCTAAACTATCAGAGACCAACCAAGATCTCAACTCATCCTTCACTCCTGAGGAGATCCTGGAGGTAATTACCTCCATGCCACCTAATAAGTCCCCAGGCCCAGATGGATTCCCCAGAGAGTTCTACAAAGCTTTTTGGCCCCAGCTCAGCCATATCTTCATGCCAATGCTGGAGGATTTTTGCAAAAAAGGAGTTCTCCCAGACTCAATGCACATAGCTCACATTACAGTGTTGCTGAAAAAGGACAAGGACCCCCTATCCTGCTCGTCCTTCCAGCACATAAGCTTGTTGGATTTCGACTATAAAATAATTACCAAATTGCTCGCCAAAAGACTAAACACTCTTCTTCCCAAAATAATAAAAGCGGACCAAACTGGATTTATTAGAGACAGATACTCTTCTGATAACATTCGCCGTCTTTTTGATATTATTGATCAAGTAAACGCACAGAAGACCCCTGTCCTGCTGGCTTCACTGGATGCTGACAAGGCGTTACAGGATGGAGTGGAGCTTTCTGTTTTCAGTCTTAGAAAAGTTCAATATGGGCCCAAATTGTATTAAATGGATCAAATCACTATACTCTCATCCAAATGCCATGGTGACTAGTAATGGACTGAACTCTGACAGAATCCCTCTGGAACGGGGCACAAGAAAAGGGTGCTCGCTGTCCCCCCTGCTCTACTTGTTGGGGGCGGAGACTCTGGCAGAGATGATAAGGAGCAATCCAAGTATTATGGGTGTTTCTGCAGGCGGACTGCAGCACAAGATTTCGCTTTACGCGGATGATGTCTTGCTCTACATATCTCCAACCCTGAGAAATCCCTCCCTCTCATTTTAGACACAATTGCTCAGTATGGCAAGTTTTCAGGTTATACGATCAATTTTAACAAATCCACTGTCTGCCCTCTCAATATTACACTCACCAGCTCTATGAAGACACTATGTCCTCTCCAATGGAAAACACAGGGGTTTCAATACCTCAGGATCTTCATAACACCAGATCTGAATAGCCTTTTCAAGGAAAATTATCTTCCACTCCTGGATCGAATCAAGAACGATCTCTAAACCTGGATCTCCCTCCCAATTAGCTTAGTAGGAAGAATTAATGTCATCCGTATGAACGTCCTCCCTAGACTGAACTACTTATTTCAGATGCTCCCATGCTATCTCCCAGTTTCCTTTTTTAAAACAACTAATCAAAGCATCACCAAATTCATATGGGGCAATGAAAAACCTAGGATCAAGTTTTAGTTTTCCACTCTATCGAAACCTGAATCTAAGGGTGGTCTTGCCCTTCCCTCCCTTCAATTGTACTACTGGTCTGCCCAAATCCGCAACATGCTAACATGGATCACAAACAGACAAGAGTCAACGTGGATTCAGATAGAAGCCCAAACCTGTGGTTCATTGCCCTTAAGCTCAATTATATTCATTAATAATTTTAGTGAAGTGGGCAACATAGCCAAAACCTTTGTGATTTACAGCACCCTACTAGCGTGGAGGGACTGTAAGAAATACCTGGGCATTTCCTCCCAAATATGTTCTCACTCGCCTATAGTAGGCAACCCAGACTTGCCAAAAGCCCTGAGGGATGCCAACTTTAATCTTTGGCATACTCTAGGAATCAAGACCTTTTCAGACCTATTTCATCAGAAAACCACTACACTGAAATCCTTTCAATAGCTCTGCAGTGAATTCAATGTGCCAAGATCCCATTTTTCAAAAACATCTTCAAATTAGACATGTAATTTCCTCATTTACCTCCAAGAGGAGGTTTAGAACTCAGTTGAATGAATCACATTAAAGGCAAAATATCTTACATCTATAGACTCCTTTCTGAGAAAGGAGGCTCCTCCTTTACTCCCTTGAAAATAATTTGGGAAAAGGACCTAGGTCTGACTATCAGTGATGAGTTATGGGCGGAGGTTTGCAACAGAGTATACTGCACCTCTACTAATGTAAAAATGAAAGAATCTAATTACAAATGTTTGTACACATTTTATTACACTCCTTTGAGACTCCATAGAATGAAAACAGATATGCCTCCTAAAAGATGTACCTCCGAAAGTGGAACCTATATGCATGTATTTTGGAGCTGTAGAGAGATTGCCAGAATCTGGCAATCTATACATACTGCTGCACAGAAAATACTAAATGTACAGTTTGATATGACCCCGTGTATCTATCTTCTTAATGCCCAGCAGGACTTTGTTCTTGATCCTGACAGAGAAAATGTGCTTATGACTATTACATATTTTGCTAAGAAATGTATTCTTCTATTGTGGGCCTCTAATACTCCTCCTACATTTAAAATGTGGATTGACCAGATTGTTGACTTTCTCCCTCTTGAAAAACTCACTTATGAGTGAGCCCAAGTTTGATAGACTCTTGACTCTGGTCTCCACTATTCAACTATATTTCAAACTGGACAGAGTCAACGGGGTGACTAGGGAAATGTGCAGATACATGTTGTGTAAAGTGCTGTAAAACCTAAAAAACGAATTATTGGCTCGTCGTCTCAGCGAAGGCTAGAAATAGCTAATAAGAACCTTGATAGTGCTGCTGCAAGTTTTATATATGTTTTTTTTGTATATATATTTTTTTTGTGAGTACGTGTAGGTAGGTATGTAGGATATGTGTGTGTGTATGGGTGTGAATGTATGTATGTATATGTGTACGTATGTGTATGTATGGATGTGTGTATGTATGTATATATATATCTATATATATACACACACCAACAAAAAAAAAAGTTTATTAGTTTTCTTAATCTTTTATTTTAATTGTATTTTTTTTTAAATGTAATATTATTATTATATTTTAACTTCTTTTTAAAAACTTTTTTAAAGACTGTCACATCTGTGAATGTGGAATGTGTTTAGTTGGTTGATTGAAAAACAAGAAAAAAAAAAGTGCTGAACAAATAGTTATATTGACTACGTCCGCCCTAGCTCGCTCATTAATGTCTTAATTGAAATTAAGGATTGCCTCTTATCTGCTCATTGTCCCCTTATGCCACAGTTTGTACATCTCAATTGTCTGTAGAAACCACATTTATTCAAGCAAGTCAGCCATATCAGCAATGTTTTTTTTAAAGGCAGTAAATGAGGCTGAATGAACTGCTTCGCTGCCAGACAAGGCTCTGCCAGGTGTAGCAGTGGTAAGGATTCACTCCATGGTGCTGAAAAGAAAGCTTTGCTGTTGGGACAGCTTTATGTAGGCCCTAACAGTTTGTGGCTACTGTTTACCACCTTTATAGTGTAATTAATGTATTGTTTAGTGTTGTGTAGTGGCTTTGCTGGCATGAATCCCAATTTATTTTTTATTTGTTTACTTGCTAACGTCACAACTAGATGCTGCTACCACCACCATACTTCATCGTAGGGATGGTGCCAGGTTTCCTCCAGACATTACGCTGGCATTCAGGCTTCATCAGCAATCTTGTTTCTCATGGTCTGTGAGTCTTTTAGGTACCTTTCGGCAAACTCCAGGCGGGCTGTCATGTGCCTTTTAACTGAGGAGTGGCTTTCATCTGGCCACTTTTCCATAAAGGCCTGATTGGTGGAGTGCTGCATAAATGGTTGTCCTTCTGGAAGATATTCCCATCTCCACAGAGAAACTTTGGAGCTTTGTCAGAGTGTCTATCGGGTACTTGGTCACCTCCCTGAGCAAGGCCCTTCTCCCCGATTTCTCAGTTTGACTGGGCGGCCAACTCAAGGAAGAGTCTTGGTGGTTCCAAACTTCTTCCATTTAAGAATGATGGAGGCCACTGTGTTCTTGGGGACCTTCAATGCTGCAGCCATTTTTTGGTAGCCTTCCCCAGATCTGTGCCTCAACACAATCCTGTCTCGGAGCTCAACGGACAATTCCTTCGACCTCTGACATGCACTGTCAACTGTGGGACCTTATATCTACAGGTGTGTGTGCCTTTCCAAATCATGCCCAATCAGCTTAATTTTACCACAGGTGGATCCAATGAAGTTGTAGACACATTTAACAGGTGATCAATGGAAACATGGTGCACCTGAGCTCAATTTAGATTCTTATAGCAAAGGGTCTGAATACCATTGGAAATAAGATATGTGTTTTATTTGTATTAAATATAGTTTTCGCTTTGTCATTATGGGGTATTGTGTTTATATTGCTGAGGATTTAAATAAAATCCATGTTACAATAAGGCTGTAACATAACAAACTGTGGAAAAAGTCAAGGGGTCTGAATTCTTTCCGAAGGCACTGTATATCTTGATGCCGAGTCACCTTATCCCTCCCTATACAGTGCCTTGAGAATGTATTCACACCCCTTGACTTACTCCACATTTTGTTGTGTTACAGCCTGAATTTTAAAAAAGAAAGTATTTTTTCTCACCCATATGCATACAATTCCACATTAGGACAATGTGTTTTTAGACATTTTAGCTAATCTATCGAAAATGAAATACAGAAATATCTTATTTTGATATGTATTCACACCCGTGAGTCAATAACTTTGGAGAAGCACCTTTGGCAGCGTTTACAGCTGTGTCTTTCTGGGTAAGTCTAAGAGCTTTCCATACCTGGATTGTGCAACATTTGGCCATTATAGCCAGCTAGCCCCCGAATAGCAGCACTGTAGAAACTATTACACTCAACGGAATGACTTGGTTAGTGTAGTGTCAACAACGCAGCCACTGCCAGCTAGCCTACAAAGTCAACAACGCAGCCACTGCCAGCTAGCCTACTTCAGCAGTACTGTATCATTTTAATCATTTTAGTCAATAAGATTCTTGCTACGTAAGCTTAACTTTCTGAACATTCGAGACGTGTAGTCCACTTGTCATTCCAATCTCCTTTGCATTAGCGTAGCCTCTTCTGTAGCCTGTCAACTATGTGTCTGTCTATCCCTGTTCTCTCCTCTCTGCACAGACCATACAAACGCTCCACACCGCGTGGCCGCGGCCACCCTAATCTGGTGGTCCCAGCGCGCACGACCCACGTGGAGTTCCAGGTCTCCGGTAGCCTCTGGAACTGCCGATCTGCGGCCAACAAGGCAGAGTTCATCTCAGCCTATGCCTCCCTCCAGTCCCTCGACTTCTTGGCACTGACGGAAACATGGATCACCACAGATAACACTGCCACTCCTACTGCTCTCTCTTCGTCCGCCCACGTGTTCTCGCACACCCCGAGAGCTTCTGGTCAGCAGGGTGGTGGCACCGGGATCCTCATTTCTCCCAAGTGGTCATTCTCTCTTTCTCCCCTTACCCATCTGTCTATCGCCTCCTTTGAATTCCATGCTGTCACAGTTACCAGCCCTTTCAAGCTTAACATCCTTATCATTTATCGCCCTCCAGGTTCCCTCGGAGAGTTCATCAATGAGCTTGATGCCTTGATAAGCTCCTTTCCTGAGGACGGCTCACCTCTCACAGTTCTGGGCGACTTTAACCTCCCCACGTCTACCTTTGACTCATTCCTCTCTGCCTCCTTCTTTCCACTCCTCTCCTCTTTTGACCTCACCCTCTCACCTTCCCCCCCTACTCACAAGGCAGGCAATACGCTCGACCTCATCTTTACTAGATGCTGTTCTTCCACTAACCTCATTGCAACTCCCCTCCATGTCTCCGACCACTACCTTGTATCCTTTTCCCTCTCGCTCTCATCCAACACTTCCCACACTGCCCCTACTCGGATGGTATCGCGCCGTCCCAACCTTCCCTCTCTCTCCCCCGCTACTCTCTCCTCTTCCATCCTATCATCTCTTCCCTCTGCTCAAACCTTCTCCAACCTATCTCCTGATTCTGCCTCCTCAACCCTCCTCTCCTCCCTTTCTGCATCCTTTGACTCTCTATGCCCCCTATCCTCCAGGCCGGCTCGGTCCTCCCCTCCCGCTCCATGGCTCGACGACTCATTGCGAGCTCACAGAACAGGGCTCCGGGCAGCAGAGCGGAAATGGAGGAAAACTCGCCTCCCTGCGGACCTGGCATCCTTTCGCTCCCTCCTCTCTACATTTTCCTCTTCTGTCTCTGCTGCTAAAGCCACTTTCTACCACTCTAAATTCCAAGCTTCTGCCTCTAACCCTAGGAAGCTCTTTGCCACCTTCTCCTCCCTCCTGAATCCTCCTCCCCCTCCCCCCCTCCTCCCTCTCTGCAGATGACTTCGTCAACCATTTTGAAAAGAAGGTCGACGACATCCGATCCTGTGCTCTGACCTCTTTCTCCCCTCTCTCTCCAGATGAAATCTCGCGTCTTGTGACGGCCGGCCGCCCAACAACCTGCCCGCTTGACCCTATCCCCTCCTCTCTTCTCCAGACCATTTCCGGAGACCTTCTCCCTTACCTCACCTCGCTCATCAACTCATCCCTGACCGCTGGCTACGTCCCTTCCGTCTTCAAGAGAGCGAGAGTTGCACCCCTTCTGAAAAAACCTACACTCGATCCCTCCGATGTCAACAACTACAGACCAGTATCCCTTCTTTCTTTTCTCTCCAAAACTCTTGAACGTGCCGTCCTTGGCCAGCTCTCCCGCTATCTCTCTCTGAATGACCTTCTTGATCCAAATCAGTCAGGTTTCAAGACTAGTCATTCAACTGAGATTGCTCTTCTCTGTATCACGGAGGCGCTCCACACCGCTAAAGCTAACTCTCTCTCCTCTGCTCTCATCCTTCTAGACCTGTCGGCTGCCTTCGATACTGTGAACCATCAGATCCTCCTCTCCACCCTCTCCGAGTTGGGCATCTCCGGCGCGGCCCACGCTTGGATTGCGTCCTACCTGACAGGTCGCTCCTACCAGGTGGCGTGGCAAGAATCTGTCTCCTCACCACGCGCTCTCACCACTGGTGTCCCCCAGGGCTCTGTTCTAGGCCCTCTCCTATTCTCGCTATACACCAAGTCACTTGGCTCTGTCATAACCTCACATGGTCTCTCCTATCATTGCTATGCAGACGACACACAACTAATCTTCTCCTTTCCCCCTTCTGATGACCAGGTGGCGAATCGCATCTCTGCATGTCTGGCAGACATATCAGTGTGGATGACGGATCACCACCTCAAGCTGAACCTCGGCAAGACAGAGCTGCTCTTCCTGCCGGGGAAGGACTGCCCGTTCCATGATCTCGCCATCACGGTTGACAACTCCATTGTGTCCTCCTCCCAGAGCGCTAAGAACCTTGGTGTGATCCTGGACAACACCCTGTCGTTCTCAACTAACATCAAGGCGGTGGCCCGTTCCTGTAGGTTCATGCTCTACAACATCCGCAGAGTACGACCCTGCCTCACACAGGAAGCGGCGCAGGTCCTAATCCAGGCACTTGTCATCTCCCGTCTGGATTACTGCAACTCGCTGTTGGCTGGGCTCCCTGCCTGTGCCATTAAACCCCTACAACTCATCCAGAACGCCGCAGCCCGTCTGGTGTTCAACCTTCCCAAGTTCTCTCACGTCACCCCGCTCCTCCGCTCTCTCCACTGGCTTCCAGTTGAAGCTCGCATCCGCTACAAGACCATGGTGCTTGCCTACGGAGCTGTGAGGGGAACGGCACCTCAGTACCTCCAGGCTCTGATCAGGCCCTACACCCAAACAAGGGCACTGCGTTCATCCACCTCTGGCCTGCTCGCCTCCCTACCACTGAGGAAGTACAGTTCCCGCTCAGCCCAGTCAAAACTGTTCGCTGCTCTGGCCCCCCAATGGTGGAACAAACTCCCTCACGACGCCAGGACAGCGGAGTCAATCACCACCTTCCGGAGACACCTGAAACCCCACCTCTTTAAGGAATACCTAGGATAGGATAAAGTAATCCTTCTCACCCCCCTTTAAGATTTAGATGCACTATTGTAAAGTGACTGTTCCACTGGATGTCATAAGGTGAATGCACCAATTTGTAAGTCGCTCTGGATAAGAGCGTCTGCTAAATGACTTAAATGTAAATGTAAATGTAAATGTAAATGTAAATTATTATTAAAATAATTCTTCAAGATCTGTCAAATTAGTTGTTGATCATTGCTAGACACCCATTTTCAGATCGTGCCATAGATTTTCAAGTAGATTTTAGTCAACACTAGAACTCGGCCACTCAGGAACATTCACTCGTCTTGGTAAGCAATTCCAGATTTGGCCTTGTGTTTTAGGTAATTGTCCTGCAGTAAGGTGAATTCATCTCCCAGTGTCTGGTGGAAAAAGCAGTTGGAACCAGGTTTTCCTCAAGTATTTTTCCTGTGCTTAGCTACGTTCTGTACATTTTTTATCCTGAAAAAGTGCCCAATTCATAACAATTACAAGTATACACATGACATGATGCAGCCACCACTATGATTGAAAATATGAAGAGTAGTACTCAGTAATGTGTTGGATTGGATTTGCCCCAAACATAACACTTTGTATTCAGGACAAAAAGTGAATTGCTTTGCCACATTTTTTACATTATTACTTTATTGCCTTGTTGCAAACAGGATGGATGTTTTGGAATATGTGTCATCCTGTACAGGCTTCCTTCTTTCCACTCTATCAATTAGGTTAGTATTGTGGAGTAACTACAATGTTGTTGATCCATCCTCAGTATTCTCCAATCACAGTCAACAGTCATTCAACTCTGTAACTGTTTTAAATTCACCATTGACATCATAGTGAAATTATTGAGCAGTCTCCTTCCTCTCCGGCAACTGAGTTAGGAAGGAAGTCTGTATCTTTGTAGTGACTGGGTGTATTGTTACACCATCCAAAGTGTAATTAATAACTTCATCATGCTCAAAGGGATATTCAATGTCTGTTATTTTCATTTTTACCCAACTACCAATAGGTGCTCTTCTTTTTGAGCCATTGGAAAACCTCTCTGGTCTTTGTGGTTGAATCTGTGTTTGAAATTCACTGCTTGACTGAGGGACCTTACAGGTCAGAGTGGGGTACAGAGATGAGGTAGTGATTCAAAAACCATGTTAAAAAATAATATTGCACACAGAGTAAGTCCATGCAACTTATGTGACTTGTTAAGCAAATGTATATACTTATATAGGTTTGACATAACAAAGGGGTTGAACACTTATTGACTTAAGACATTTCAGCATTTCATTTTTTCTGAATTTGTTTTTAAAAAACAACAACATAATTCTACTTTGAAATTATGGGGTATTGTGTGCAGGCCAGTGACAAAACTTGTCAACGTAATCAATTTTAAATTCAAGCTAACACAACACAAATTTTAAAAAAGTCAAGGGGTGTGAATACTTTCTGAAGGCACTTTACATATCTGCCTCTATCACTCCAGTATCCTTGCACATTGTAAATATGGTTTTGGAACTGACCCTGTATGTAGCTAACTTACTTACATCTTGTGCTCTTCTTATTTCACATTTTATTTCTTGTGTTTTTGTTCTATGTAGCCAGGTGGTAAAAGCACGTAGCTGTATTAATTTATATCCACTAGACGGCTCTGTCCCTTTAAGAGATGCATAAATAATGAGTGCATGCGGTCATACTTGAAGTAAAAGTCACCCAGTAATGTCATACTTGAGTAAAAGTCTAAATGTATTTGGTTTTAAATATACCTAAGTATCAAAAGTAAATGTAATTGCTGAAATATACACTTAAGTATCAAAAGTTCAAGTAAACATATACATAATTTAAAATTCCATTTTCTTGTTTTTTAAATTTACAGATAGCCAGGGGCACGCTCCAACACTCTGACATAATTTGCAAACAAAGCATGTGTTTAGTGAGTCTGCCAGATCAGAGGCAGTAGGGATGACCAGGGATGTTCCCTTCATAAGTGTGTGAATTAGACCATTTTCTTGTCCTGCTAAGAATTCAAAATGTAACGAGTACTTTTGGGTGTGAGAGAAAATGTATGGAGTAAAAAGTACATAATTTTCTTTAGGAATGTAGTGAAGTGAAAGTAAATGTTGTCAAAAATATAAATAGTAAAGTAAAGCACAGATATCCCCAAAAATGACTTAAGTAGTACTTTCAAGTATTTTTACTTAAGCACTTTACAACACTGCATATGCCATTTCCCCCAGTGCTATATGAGTGAGATGAGGACCTACTGTTCCATGTGAGGATAGGGCATCACGTGGACAGTGTGTTTGTAAGTATTCATATTTTTTATGACATCTTTTATATTTGTTTTTCATGCATGTTATTTCGTTTATGGACATCTTGTACTCAGAATAGAAGTCCTAACATTTCAAATGTCTAACTGAACTGTGTGGTCTTTGTATTTTCTTTGTTTTATATAGAAAGCAGAGCCACTACTGTTTATGCATTTCACTTTTTACTTACTGAACTCAGTTTTTTTAATGCACTTTACTAACAGATTTATTTCACTTGATTGTGATTTAGACCGAACTTTACTTTATGGTTACTTTTTCCATCCTACATTATCCTACTTTAAAATGTAAGTTTTGACAGAATAAACAACCACAAATTAGTTTATGTCCTGTGCTGTTTACTTCCGTCAGGCTACACATTTTGGTACCAGGAGTGGGATTCTGAAGTGCATAATTACGGTAGTGGTGAAGAGTGATACAGGGAGAGAGATATCTGACGAGGGACGGTGCCAGGGGATCTGAGAATGGGCAGTGAGGCCTACTTTGGGTTTCTGTGTAACTTCAGTAACCAGACTGCCGGGATCCAGAGGACTATGTGAACCAGCGTAGATCATCACAGATGACCATCTGCCATCATCTGCATCCATTCAGCAACTTTCAGAGACTGTTTCTACTCTATAGTATATCCTTGAACTGTTAGAGTACAAACATTTCACAATGTCAGAAACAGTAGGTGATGGTGATACCGCCCCTGGTGGTGAAGGTAACCCTGTAGTTGACTTACAGTCACAGATTGCAGAGCTAAATAGGAAACATGACGAAGCAATGGCAACTATTGCCGCTCTGGGAAATGGGTCCACAAGGTCATGTGTGTATGTACCTAGAGAGGGTAAGATCCAGCCTTCTAGTAGCGATGTCTCTAAAGATGGTCAGTCAATTGACGAGTTCATTGAGGAGGTTGAACGTGTAAATCGAGCCAGAGGTCAGAGTACTGATGATAAAATAGATTTCATACGGTCTCTGTTGAGGGGGTCAGCCTTAGAGGAAGTGTGGTTATGCATGGGTAGGGAGTCAAAGCAGCCCAGTGACCTGTTCTCGTATCTAAGGGGGGCTTATACAGAGAAGCCCAAGTGCATCTCATCTGTTACACATATTCTATGGTCGCCACTCTCGCAGATACTTAGCGTCTTGTTCTTGTTTCAGTACAAAACTATTCCCAAGGATAAAGTTGATCAAACTGTCAGAAACCAGTGCATGGAGGGCATCATAGATCCTGTTCTCAAGAGAGAGCTGCGGAAGTTAGTCAGGAAGAAGTATCAGTCTACTCTGTTTGATGTACGTGAGGAAGCCATCACCTGGTCACTGGAGGACCAGCCCTGTAACACTAAGGTTGTCAAGAGTAGGAAAGTGGTGTGACAAGACAGGAAGGGATTCTCAGTGTTCTGCCATTGATGTACAGGAGAAACCAGCTGTCTCTTTGGAAGATGTTCTTAAAGTGGTGGCCGAGCAGAGTAAAGCCATTGGGAAACTAACAGTCCGGGGTCTTGCACTAAACAAGGAGAAGACCGGTAATGACACAGGTGTGAAACTCCAAACCGAAGTTTACTGATGACGGTCAGCCCATTTGCTTCAAGTGCAAAGGTGTGGGACACATTGTTAAGCAGTGCACAAAGAAGAGCATGTCAGTAAAATAGTCCACTACCACACAAGCTGCTGGTGTGCAGGAAGCCTACCATCCTTGGTTGTCAAGAACTGGGTAAATTGGGGAAAATCTGTAGGCCTTCCCAAAAGTACTTGTTGTCGTGGTGGGAGGTTGCTGCAAACTGTTTGCTGGATACTGGAAGCCACGTCATCACTATCACCGAGTCATTCTTAAGATAACACTTATTAGGGCAAGATGAAGACATGCTTTCTACAACAGGATTGCTTAACTGCAGCTAACGGGTTGGACATCCCTTACCTAGGTTACCTTGAGTTAGACGTAGAGACCATGGGGCCACCTTAATTGGGTGTGACTTCCTGATTTTTAATTTTTTTATTTCACCTTTATTTAACCAGGTAGGCTAGTTGAGAACAAGTTCTCATTTGCAACTGCGACCTGGCCAAGATAAAGCATAGCAGTGTGAACAGACAACAGAGTTACTCATGGAGTAAACAATTAACAAGTCAATAACACAGTAGAAAACAAAGAGAGTCTATATACATTGTGTCCAAAAGGCATGAGGAGGTAGGCGAATAATTACAATTTTGCAGATTAACACTGGAGTGATAAATGATCAGATGGTCATGTACAGGTAGATATATTGGTGTGCAAAAGAGCAGAAAAGTAAATAAATAAAAACAGTATGTGGATGAGGTAAGTAAAAATGGGTGGGCTATTTGCCGATAGACTATGTACAGCTGCAGCGATCGGTTAGCTGCTCAGATAGCAGATGTTTGAATTTGGTGAGGGAGATAAAAGTCTCCAACGTCAGTGATTTTTGCAATTCATTCCAGTCACAGGCAGCAGAGAACTGGAAGGAAAGGCGGCCAAATTAGGTGTTGGCTTTAGTGATGATCAGTGAGATACACCTGTTGGAGCGCGTGCTACGGGTGGGTGTTGCCATCGTGACCAGTGAACTGAGATAAGGCGGAGCTTTACCTAGCATGGACTTGTAGATGACCTGGAGCCAGTGGGTCTGGCGACGAATATGTAGCGAGGGCCAGCCGTCTAGAACATACAGGTCGCAGTGGTGGGTGGTATAAGGTGCTTTAGTGACAAAACGGATGGCACTGTGATGAACTGCATCCAGTTTGCTGAGTAGAGTGTTGGAAGCAATTTTGTAGATGACATCGCCGAAGTCGAGGATCGGTAGGATAGTCAGTTTTACTAGGGTAAGTTTGGCGGCGTGAGTGAAGGAGGCTTTGTTGCGGAATAGAAAGCCGACTCTAGATTTGATTTTCGATTGGAGATGTTTGATATGAGTCTGGAAGGAGAGTTTACAGTCTAGCCAGACACCTAGGTACTTATAGATGTCCACATATTCAAGGTCGGAACCATCCAGGGTGGTGATGCTAGTCAGGCGTGCGGGTGCAGGCAGCGAACGGTTGAAAAGCATGCATTTGGTTGCTGAAAGGCTGATAGTCAAAGAGCCTTGGCAGTCACAGACTACAGTACCAGGTCTCCTTGGAATGAACATCATCAGCAGATGCAGACAACTCTCATGCTACGTTTGACACAACTCTAGGTGGAGAGTTGGATTCTGATTGGAGAGAAGCCTTTCAGCAAGTACATAATGTAAATGTGATTTCATTCAGCTGTGCGTGTGGCTGGTAGGGATACTGTAAATGTACCTGTGTTTTCCCATAGACACAGTCTATGCAAGTGGACTTAAAACTGTTTCGGGAGACAGCACCAGGATGCTGTTTGGAGCCAAATAAAATACCATTGCCAAGTGGTCTTATGGTCATTCCCACACTTGTGGAGTCAGAGTCATGTGTTCCCAGTTCAACAAAATTTCTCTCAGGAGGATGTGTGGTTGAACCCCAGGACCCGACTTGGCATTCTGACTCAGCTTGAGTGTGTTCACAGTGATCAATGTGAGGTGACTGTTGACAGAAAAGATGGTCAGACATCTGACGGTGACATTAATTTGAGACTGGACAGCCTACACATTGGTGGGACAAAGGAAGAACAAGCCGGCTAGCTGCTTTTTTGGACTCCGATGTGTTTGCTTTCTAGGATGAGGACCTGGGTGACACTGATGAAGTCAAGCACAGATTTATTTGGTCAATGTCACACCAGTAACACAGCCCTACCGCCGCATTTGTCCTACGCAGTGTAAAGAGGTTAAGGAGCACATAATCAAGCTTCTGAAGAAGGGTGTCACCCAGGCGAGCTCTAGCTCATACATTTCCCCTTTGGTCTTTGTTCATAAGAGTGATGGGAGTCTTCAATGTGTTGACTATAGGCGACTGAACGCAAAAAAACAGACGTGACACATTTATTTTGCCTCGCATCGATAAAAGTTTTGATGCCCTTCATGGTGCAAAGTTTTTTTTCGACCTCCGATCTTGCAAGTGGTTATCATCAGTTTGCAGTGCAAGTGACAGACACATGACTGCATTTACAACTTATTTTGGCTTATGGGAGTATCTTAGGTGGGTTTGTAATTGTCCTGCGATGTTTCAACCACTCATGCAAGTTACTATGAGTGACCTAGTCTTTCAGATACTGTTAGTATACTTGGATGACATACTCGTGTTCTCTCAGATATTCAAGGACCACTTGGAGAGACTTGAGACAGTTTTGGAGCGACTGAACGACACAGGGTTGAAAGTGAAGCTTGAGAAGTGGCATTTCCTCCAGCAAGAAGTAGATTTCCTTGGGCATCAGATTTCAGCAGAGGGAATTGGTACAGACCCAGAGAAGATCACCTCTGTAAAACCGTGGCAAGTCCCCAGTACACTCAAAGATCTGAGGTCGTTTCTTGGCTTCTGTAGCTCCTACAGGAGGTTCATTGAGGGTTTTTCCAAACTAGCTGGCCCTCTCCATGACCTAGTCAATGCTTTCCTCATAAAAGATAGCCCTGAAAAAGCGAAACAGCTGCTTTCGAGCTGTTGAAAGAGAAACTTATCACTGCTCCTGTGTTAGGTTATGCTGATTTTACTCTTACTTTCATTGTATAGACATATTCAAGTGGCCTAGGATTAGGTGCTGTTCTCTACCAGCAGCAAGGGGATAGGAAGAGAGTAATAGCATACTCCAGCAGGAGGCTCAGCAATGCTGAAAAGAATGACTGGAACTACAGTTGTTTCAGAGACATTTCTAGGGGCTCTTTTGGGCTCTAAGTTCACTGTGATAACAGACAGCCTTTCTACAGCCAAGTTAGGTGCCATTGAGCAAAGATGGATGGCTCAGTTAGCAGTGTTTGACTGAGGTCAAGTACCACCCGGGATGCTGCAATGCAGCGGCAGATGCCCTCTCTAGGCAGCCGTTTGCATGGTAATGATGATGCCGAGTATGATTGTTTGGCCATTTGCAATGTCATTCGACAGGGGACAGCTATGGAACCAGACTTACTGACAGCAAGAGCCAAGTGTAGTAAGATCAGACAGATTTGTGCCTCAGAAGCTGATAGTGAGTCTCAGGGTAACACACCAACACTTCCTGGTTACTCTAAAGTATGAGTTACGCAAGTTTCAGGACACAGAGCCTACACTCAGCGGGTTCAGAAAGTTTTGGGACAGACAGATAAACCCTACTCACAAGGAGAGGTCAGGATTAACAAAGCCAGTCATGTCCATGCTGAAGTAGTGGCATCGAGTAAAACAGGTTGTTGTACCGTGTGATTGAGGACGCCCATGTAGGTGAATGTCACCAGCTACTGTTGCCAGCTTGCTTGAAAGAACCAGTACATGATCGCATGGGACACGAAGGGATAGAACGCACACAGAACCTCCTGAGACAGAGATGGGAGTTGGGATGTATGAAGATGTTTAAGCAGTGGGTGAAGAAATGCCAGAGATGTATTCTGTCAAAAAAAGCCACAGCCCAAAAAAATGCACCAATGAAACCCTTCCTAGCTTCAAGTTGTGGACTTCACCATCCTTGAATTAGCATCTGATGGCCGTGAGAATGTGTTGGTGGTAATGAATGTTTTCACTAAGTTCACACAGGCATTCCCTACTCGTGACCAGAAAGCAAATACTACAGTCAAGGTCCTTTTCAAGGAGTGGTTCATGAAGTATGGTGTCCCTGAGAGATTGCACTCTGACCAGGGAAAATCTTTGAGAGTGAAGTCATCGCCGAGTTGTGTAAGCTTTATGGAGTCAAGAAAACCTGCATGACCCCCCATCACCCTATGGGGGCCGCTCGGTGCGAGAGGTTTAATAGAATGCTCCATGATCTCCAGGGCACACTGCCTCCAGAAAAAAAGCTGTTGGCCTGAGCAGTTACCAGAGTTGGTGGATGCCTACAATGTGACGCCCCATTCCACCACTGGGTACTCGCCGTACTACCAGCTTTTTGGGGTCCAACCACACCTTCCTGTTGATGCTTTTTTAGGTCAAGAGCAGGTGCTCGACAAGAAATACGACTGGCTGGTTGTTTACCAGGAGCGTTTGAACAGCAGAAAGTTGAACTACACAAAGACAAAGTGTACCATCCACCCATTGATGTAGGCCAACTGGTTTACTTACGCCACAAACCTAAGGGTAGAAACAAGATTCAGGATGCTTGGGGTCCTGCTATGTACAGAATGATCGAGGTACAGGGTACTTACTACAAATGCGGTCAAGCCGTTAAAGCAGGGGTGGGCAATTCCAGTCCTCGAGGGCCTGATTGGTGTCACAGTTTTGCCCCAGCCAACACACCTGACTCCAATAATCACCTAATCATGATCTTCAGTTTAGAATGCAATTAGATTAATCAGATGTGTTTGCTAGGGATGGAGGAAATCAGGCCTTCAAGGACTTGCCCACCCCTGCATTAGAGGTAGGGCCCGTATAAAGGTTTCACAGAGTTCATCTAAGGCCATGTGTGAGAGACCATCCTGTCCCTGCTCCTAGGTGAGAGAAGAACAGTGCGCTAGTAACCCCCATCGCCCCTCATTTTAAGTATTTGCTAGAGCCTTCTGCTCCTGAGTTTTTAGTGTTAGAGGAAATCTCCTATCCAAAGGTAACTCGAGAGGAAAACACAGAACCTATGCGTAACGCTGATAGTGACAGTTATTTTTCTGGTAGAGAGGAACATGAAGATGTTACTGAGGAACAACACGTTTCGGAGCCAGATCATGCAGATGATTCTGTGAATGAAGTGCCCGTTCCTGCTCCCCGCAGAAGTACCAGAGCAAACGCTGGGGTACACTCAAACTCATAATACCTTCTTAAACCAGCTTGTAATAATGCAGTTTCACTCAGTCCAGCAGTGTTGTCGCAGGTTATAACCAGTCTAGGTACTGTATTCTTCAGAGAAGCTGTAAGAGAAGTTAGAAACATCGAGGATGTTGACTTTATAGCAGGGGAGAATGTAGCCAGGTGGTAAAAGCACGTAGCTGTATTAATTTATATCCACTAGATGGCAATGTCCTTTTAAGAGACCCATAAATAATGTGTGCAAGCAGTTATGGGATTGTGCATGTGCAGTGTATAAGAGTGAGAGCAAGCAATCACACTGGGGAGCTGTTGAAAACCATTGTGGGTCCAACGTTAATTTAGATGGGTAAATAATACTTTTGATCTTATTCTTGTATCTGCATATATCATATTTTGCATCATTTGCAGTGTATAAGAGTTTGTTTTGTAATATTTATGCCATATGGTCTTGTTAGTCTTGTTAGCTTCTTGCTGGCTGAATACCAGTGCTCCACACTTTGGAGTTGATAACATGATTTGAAGCGTGGGTAATTATCAGAATTACATTTTATTTAATGTAAAGTTTCAGGGTGTTTCATTTTTTTTGTGTATTTACATGGTGATATATTATTTCCCCCTGTG
This sequence comes from Oncorhynchus gorbuscha, assembly GCF_021184085.1. NCBI lineage: Eukaryota > Metazoa > Chordata > Actinopteri > Salmoniformes > Salmonidae > Oncorhynchus > Oncorhynchus gorbuscha. The sequence goes on along the minus strand of NC_060190.1, from coordinate 47,013,153 downwards.
CTATATGGGTTAGTTTAGGACCTAATGTTCCATGTGGGATTACATTACATTACATTACATTTAAGTCATTTAGCAGACGCTCTTATCCAGAGCGACTTACAAATTGGTATTACACATTTATGTGAGTGTGACATTGTAATGCAGTATTTTAGTAGCCAATATTTAGGCTAAGATTTGCATTTAAAGTTAATCAGTTAATCAGATGCGTTAATTATTCTCAAGCGTTGTTAAATAACAAGCAAAAATAGTAAAACTTACATGTAACCACAGCACATTTGTCAGACAGCTTTTTCTTTCACAAAAACGTTTTCTTGTCTGGATGCTGCTCAAACGGTGTCTAGAAAAACAACAGTGAATTGCGCGGTGCATCGCTCTGGGGTGACTACTCCGGTGCGGTCCGGTTCTCTCAAGAATGAAACTTCATAAAAAACTTTTTCTATTGCGGGCGGTGACTGGTGCTGAGAGTGGAGCGCCGCAGGATTAGGGTGTGTTTGTAAATATTCATATTTATTTTTGTTTTAATGAAATATATAATTTTATTTATGGACATCTTGAACTCAGACATTTGAAATGTTAGAAAGTATATTCTGTGAACATTGTGGTCTTTGTATTATTATTATTTTGATAGCAGAGCCACTACCGTTTATACATTTCACTTTGTACTTACTGTACTCCGATTGTTTTCATGCACTTTACTAACAGATTTATTTCACTTGATTGTGATTTAGACGGAACTTTACTTTATGGTGACTTCACCTTGCATTATCCTGTTTGAATTTTAAGCTTCAACAGAATAAACAACCCCAAATTAGTTTGACCTGTGCTGGCTTTACTTTCGCCAGGCTACATCTACCTTGTGCTATTTTTTAGTACTAACTCAAATCAAATGACATTTTATATTACACTGATATTAATTACTGCCTTCTTGGGTTTAGAGTTTGAAGAAAGGCATTTCACTGTACTTGTGCACGTGACATTAAAACTTGAAACCATGAAATGTTTTGTACCCATTACTGAAAGGGTTGTTCCGGTTTAGATCCTCTCAAGCGATGTCAGGTTGGTGGTGGGGAGGCACACATATCTTAGTCTTCCCAACCCTGTCATTCTGAATGCAGGTTGAGAGTGATATAAAATTCCAAATGTCAGATAGCCACACTCTGGCTGGATTCAAATAGGAATTACACATCACTTTGCAAGACAGCACAATGTGACTTGCAGGCCTGATGTGGCCTGAAAACCGTTAGTTTCATGCCACTTTAGTACGTACACTCTTCCAGGAAAAGGTTCAGATTTGTTCCTAAAGAGGTACAAACACCTTTAGTTATAATTAATTTTTTGTATTTTACAAAATGTATTACAGGTTAAAAATGTTAATCAGTTTAAATGGAAAGTCAATTCAATACATCGTTAAGATAATATTCAAAACAATAAGTAATCAATCCAATGTAGGCTAATCAAAAAATAAAGGCAATTAATAAAAACAAAAAAGGAATCTAGTGGAGTGGTTGATGGTGTATGTGTGTCTGTGTTGGGCTGGCAGTTGCTGGATGGAGGTGGCAGTTGTGGTTGGTCGGTGCCGTTTCCAGGGTTGGTTCTGGTGTTGGGGCTGGGACCGTGAAAACCTGGGTTGTGGCTGGGGTCGGGATTGGAAGCCGGGCACTGGGCAAAAAGGGTCCATATCAGGACATATGACATGTTTTTGATATTCTAGAGACTACAGACCATTTCCAATGCATATTTTTTGAATTTGTGGATATGCACCATATCCTGACAAATACTGGACTCAGACAAATTCTGAATCCAGATGTCTTTTATACATATTGTTCCTATGGCCGGATATGGAATCATTTAATATCCTGAGATATTGTTCATTCCACATGTTGTTATTCTAAAAATGTATTAAACAAATAAAACATCCTCAGCAATCTACACACAATACCCCATAATGACAAAGCAAAAACATGTTTTTAGAAATGTTGGCAAATCTATACAAATGAAATCAAATACCTTATTTACATAAGTATTCAGACCGTTTGCTATGAGACTCACATTGAGCTCAGGTTCATCCTATTTCCATTGATCATCCTTGAGATGTTTCTACATCTCGATTATAGAGTCCATCTGTTGTGAATTCAATTGATTGGACATGTTTTGGAAACATTTACATTACATTTAAGTCATTTAGCAGGCGCTCTTATCCAGAGCGACTTACAAATTGGTGCATTCACCTTATGACATCTAGTGGAACAGTCACTTTACAATAGTGCATCTAAATCTTAAACGGGGGGGGGTGAGAAGGATTACTTATCCTATCCTAGCTATTCCTTAAAGAGGTGGGAAAGGCACACGCCTGTCTATATAAGGTCCCACAGTTGACAGTGCATCTCAGAGCAAAAACCAAGCCATGAGGTCAAAGGAATTGCTCCTGGAGCTCTGAAGTTTGGAACCACCAAGACTCTTCCTAGAGCTGGCCATTCGGCCAAACTGAGCAATCGGGGAAGAAGGGCCTTGGTCAGGGATGTAACCGAGAACCTGATGGTCACTCTGACAGAGTTCCAGAATTCCTCTGTGGAGATGGGAGAACCTTCCAGAAGGACAACTATCTCTGCAGCACTCCACCAATCAGGCCTTTATGGTAGAGTGGCCAGACGGAAGGCATTCCTCAGGAAAAGGCACATGACTGCCTGCTTGGAGTTTGCCAAAAGGCACCTAAAAAGACTCTCAGATCATGAGAAGCAAGATTCTCTGGTCTGACGAAACCAAGATTGAACTCTTTGGCCTGAATCCCAAGCGTCACGTTTGGAGGGAACCTGGCACCATCCCTACGGTGAAGCGTGGTGGCAGCATCATGCTGTGGGGATGTTTTTCAGTGGCAGTGATTGGGAGACTAGTCAGGATCAAAGGGAAGATGAACGGCGCAAAGTAGAGAGCTCAGGACCTCAGACTGGGGCGAAGGTTCACCTTCCAACAGGACAACAAACCTAAGGACACAACCAAGACAACGTAGGAGGGGCTTCGGGACAAGCCAGCCAGAGCCCAGACTTGAACCCGATCTAACATCTCTGGAGAGACCTGAAAATAGCTGTGCAGAAACGCTCCCCACAACCAACCTGACATAGCTTGAGAGGATCTGCAGAAAATGAGAGAAATTCCACAAATACAGGTGTGCCAAGCTCGTAGCGTCACACCTGAGAAGACTCGAGGCTGTAATCTCTGCTGAAGGTGCTTCAACAAAGTACTGAGTAAAATGTCTGAAAACGTATGTACATTTTATACTTCAGTTTTTTAATGCATTTCTAAAAATGACTAAACCTGTTTTTGCTTTATCAATATGGGATATTGTGTGTAGATTGATGAGGGGAAAAAATGATTAATCCATTTTAGAATAAGGCTGTAACGTAACAAAATGTGGAAAAAGTCAAGGGGTCTGAATACTTTCTGAATGACATGCTATTCTAGGTGACATGCTATTCTTTCTCTTCAAGTTGACAAGTACTGATTGTATAAATCGCATATCTGTATTTTCTCAGCACATTCATATATAGTAAGCCATATTGATTCCAGATATGCTTCTCTTGACTGAGGTCCATATAAGGATCTTGATATGCTGAAAATCAGGATGATGATGCATTTCTGAGTTTTCAGACAAACATGAAATCCATATTTTTCTTTCATGCCCCAATCATTTTTGGATTCCCTCCAGATATAATATGGCCGGATATTGACTTTACACCACAGAAAATGTCATTCTTGTTGCTACGCTACTTTTGTGTGGGGTTTTAACATTATCATTATAATTTTTATATTCAACTATAATTAAATTATAGCCAGTCTGAAAGAATTAAATGGATTTATTGTTTGTCAAATTATTGAGCATGTCGTCAACTCAAATAGATAGAGAAAATAATAAAATATGCAAGTCCATATCTATCTATATGATAATATTTTCTCTATATGATGATAAATACTGTCAGTAGGCTTACATAGTATATTTTCTCTGCACATACAATGCATATGCTCTTGACGGAGGTCCATATCAAGATCTTGATACGTTAAATAAGGCCAATTTCTGATGCTTATGAGTTGACGACATGCTCAATAATTTGACAAACAATAAATCCATATCATTCTTTCAGACTCTAGCTATAATTTGCACGACAATGTGACTGTATGCCATAAAGCAGTATGAAGGTCTTGAGAGATCGTCATTAAAAACTACTCACCTAAAAGGATACGGCTCTGACTGGACATTCACTTTATATTATAGTCTTTATTAGCTTCAAAGACAAAATAATCTCAATTCAAAATAGCCTCGTGAAATGAAGAGGAGACCCTTGGATAAGACTAACCATAATCTAACAGCAAAAAGTCTGAACTCCCACATGAAAGTACAATATTGTATCTGGAGCATGGAGTAAAGTGCTCTACAGGGTGTAGGCCTTGTGTCCATCTATGTCTCCAGAGGTGAAGTAGCCCTTGTCGTTGACAGGCCAGCTGCCGGGGCTTGGGGCGGGAGAGCGGATGATGTGCTCAAAGAGGACCCCCTCGGGAGACAGGCCCACTCTGGGCAGGTAGAGTCTCACATGGTTGTCCTGACCAGTCCAGAACGCGTTGGGGTCGGCTCTACGGCTGGAAGGCTCCCTCATGTTGCTGCTCCAAACAAACAGAACATATACACTATATAATGCATAATGCGACTTGATAATGTGACATAATGTGACAATGTGACTTGCAGGCCTGATGTGGCCTGTAAACCAGGAGATTCCTAACACCACTGTGTTAGGGTATAACTAAGCCCTCAAAAAAAATGCCTTATGATATATGGAATATATTGTCAAAAATAATGTACTTTTAAAGGCTAATAAGGCTGGTGGAACCGTTCATAGAGAGTTCTAGGAAGAACCCTACAAAGATAAAAGGGTTCTCAGTAAAACCCTTCATAGACGATTCTAGGAAGAACCTTTAGATGATAAAAAGTTTTGGTAGAACCATATACAGGGGGTTCTTTGAAGAACCCTACATAGAGGGTTCTAGATAGAACCCTCTGCAAAGGGTTCTACCTAGCACAAAAAAAGGCTTACCTTGTGGCTGCTTGCTATAATAACACTTATGTCACTTCCTCACCTGGTCATGTGGGTGTACTCCTCCCTGGTCAGCCAGCACTCTGTCTTGTGTCTGACCTCAGCTCGACCTGTGGACAGGGTCATCATCTTGGGTCCCCGACGTACAGACCTATGGGAGGGGTACAGAGGCCTGGGAGAGAAGGCAGAAAACACCACAGGGAATATCAGAGCTGTAGACTTCTCCCTCACTGTCAGAACTGCATGTGGTATAAAACAAACTTAAATCACTATTCTCTGCTTGATTTGACTGTCACTGTGTGGTCAATTTGATCATCTATCTGCGGTTTGATGACATAAATACTCACGTATCCTTGCAGACTTTGTGTAGAGCGGCCTCTTCCTCCAGGCCATGCTCCTCTTCCTCCTCCTCGCCCCCCCGCGGGGTACTGCTGCTGTAACCGATCCAGGTCCTCAGGCGGCCCCCACACCCCGGCATGGGATTGGTTCCTGCCTGCCTCAGCAAGACACTCTCTGGACCCTTTAGGACATGGTCCCCTGGATGCAGCAGAACTGAGGAGGAGCAGGACACACACACCTATAATCAAGGTGCTTTAAAGTGCTATTAATCAGTAATGAATGGTACTTGTCACATAAGGTCATGTGATTAGAATAGAAAAGGTGTCAACATCATCTGAAATTGTTTTTGTATGTAAAGTCAAAGGGATATGTTTGTGCTTTACCTAATGCCTGCCTCAAGGTATTTGGGGTGCTGTGGGTGCTGCAGCACCCCCTGATAAATATCATTTTGCCAAAATTAGGCAATAAAAAAATAATTTCCCCCAAAATTATATTACTCCTGCCTGGACATAAATTACTTCATTTAAAATACTACACCACAGAGCATCATTTATCTACAGAGGAACAAAAGCTTCTAAAAAAAATAGCTGTGGATTAAGTTATCACAAACACTTAGTCGGGAAGGCCGCAATTAGGGCAGCATGCGCGGCAAATATAGAACAGCTTGTTGCATTGTGGCCATAAGATACAGGATAATCCATAGAAGGATTTTGGAACCTCTAATCCTGGCACTTTGACTGTTAAACCCATGGCTACACTAGCATTGGCTGCCAGTCCTGACTTGAATGGGAACTGCCATCTATGGGTTATATTTCTATGGTTGCGGCTGTCAGTTGAAAAAGACTAATCTGTCTGTAGAAGCAAAAACAAAATCTCAAAAACTTGAGCAATTCTGAGTGAACTGCACTGATTTTCAAAGTAGATTATCTTCAAATATTTTTAATTTTTTATATTTTTTTACCTTTATTTAACTAAGCAAGTCAGTTAAGAACAAATTCTTATTTTCAATGACGGCCTAGGAACAGTGGGTTAACTCTGGACAAGTGACTGGGAAGATTTTTATTTATCATCTGACATTTGAGAAATGTACTGGTCATCCATATGCATTGGGTGCGTAACCCAATAGTGAGTCCACCCACGCAGCCAACACCATCAATAAACCAGGGATATTGGCCAAATGAGCCACATTTACATTCCTTAAAAACAGCCTATAACAAATTATAAAAACACTATTCCTTGTGTTTCCATGTGTAGCATATGCAAAACTTTATAACCTATTGTTATATTGTTTCTGTAGCTCAGTTGGTAAAGCATGGCGCTTGTAACGCCAGGGTAGTGGGTTCGATCCCCGGGACCACCCATACGTAGAATGTATGCACACATGACTGTAAGTCGCTTTGGATAAAAGCATCTGCTAAATGGCATATATTATTATTATATTATATATTATTTTACTTTCCGAAAACAAATAATTGTCCACCTCACGGTTAGATTTGAGCAATAAATGCATCAGGGCATTGCATGCATAGGCCTGTATAGCTAATTACCCCCCCAACATCGGACACCCCCTAACTTTGGACACACCCTAACTTCGGACACTCTAGCGGTTGGATGACTAAATCTATTTACAAAATGAATATAAAGGAAGAGAACCCAGCTTATAGGCCTAGCCCCAGAGAGAGATATGCCAGCTGCATGCTACGACACCAACATGCATTTCTTTATCCTTGTCAGATGGGCTACTGTGTCTGCTATACAGATATAGGCGTACAGAAGGAGATTAATTCGTACATTTTCAATCAGAATCTTTTTTTTATAAAGACAAGCATTATATTGTTAGATTGTAGGAGTAACTCTGGTAGGCCTAAACATTATTTGTCACCTCAAGTTCAACTGTCGGAGTCAGTTGGAAAGCGGGTGTGCTCTACCTTCATATCATAGCCCCACCACACCAAACCATCACAAAAGTTCCTAAAATGAATTAGGGTAATATCAAAAGTCAGTCAAGCCATTGTTTATCGGTAAAATACGAGAAGGAAATGAAATCGCGGCAAACACAACATTACAGTTTGAACTTAATTTGCCCAAAGAAAATGGGTCAACAGAATGAAGCAAAACACTTGGAACTGGGCTTAAACTTTCACAAATGTTTTGAACAGGCTATATTGCAGCAATTACCAAGAAAAGCTAGTGCCTAACTTACCCAACAAATGACAGCAATATACTAATTATATGTATTTAACAAAAGGCCTACTTATACAGTACCTATCTTAAAATAAATACTGAGCACATAATTAAAATACACTTAGGTTGGAGTCATTAAAACTCATTTTTTAACCACTCCACAAATTTCTTGTGAATTACAAACTATAGTATTGGCAAGTCGTTTAGGACATCTACTTTGTGCATGACACAAGTCATTTTTCCAACAATTGTTTACAGACAGATTATTTAATTTAGAATTCACTGTATCACAATTCCAGTGGGTCAGACATTTACATACACTAAGTTGACTGTACCTTTAAAAAGCTTGGAAAATTCCAGAAAATTATGTCTCGACTTAAGAAGCTTCTGATAGGCTAATTGACATTATTTGAGTCAATTGGAGGTGTACCTGTGGATGTATTTTAAGGCCTACCTTCAAACTCTGTGGCTCTTTGCTTGACATCATGGGAAAATCAAAAGAAACCTCCACAAGTTTGGTTCATCCTTGGGAGCAATTTCCAAATGCCTGAAGGTACCCCCTTAATCTGTACAAACAATAGTAAGCAAGTATAAACACCATGGGACCACGCAGCCATCATACCGCTCAGGATGGAGATGTGTTCTGTCTCCTAGAGATGAACGTACTTTGGTGCGAAAAGTGCAAATCAATCCCAGAACAACAGCAAAGGACCTTGTGAAGATGCTAGAGGAAACCGGTACAAAGTTCTATCCACAGTAAAACGAGTCCTATATCGACATAACCTGAAAGGCTGTTCAGCAAGGAAGAGGCCACTACTCCAAAACCGGCATTAAAAAAGCCAGACTACGGTTTGCAACTGCACACGGGGACAAAGATCGTACTTTTTGGAGAAATGTCCTCTGGTCTGATGAAACAAACTTTTTAGCCATAATGACCACCGTTATGTTTGTAGGAAAAAGGGGGAGGCTTGCAAGCCGAAGAACACCATCCCAACCGTGCAGCACGGGGGTGGCAGCATCATGTTGTGGGGGAGGGACTGGTGCACTTCACAAAATAGATGGCATCATGAGGTAGGAAAATTGTGTGGATATATTGAAGCAACATCTCAAGACATCAGTCAGGAAGTTAAAGCTTGGTCGCAAATAGGTCTTCCAAATGGACAATAACGCAAAGGACAACAAAGTCAAGATATTGGAGGGGCCATCACAAAGTCTTGACCTCAATCCTATAGACAATTTGTGGGCAGAACTGAAAAAGCGTGTGCGAGCAAGGAGGCCTACAAACCTGACTCAGTTACACCAGCTCTGTCAGAGGGAATGGGCCAAATTTCACCCAACTTATTGTGGGAAACTTGTGGAAGGCTTCCCGAAACGTTTGACCCAAGTTAAAGAATTTAAAGGCAATGCTACCAAACACTAATTGAGAGCATGTAAACTTCTGACCCACTGGGAATGTGATGAAATAAATAAAAGCGGAAATAAACAATTCTCTACTTTTTTTCAGACATTTCACATTCTTAAAATAAAGTGGTGATCCTAATTGACCTAAGACAGGGAATTTTTAATATAATTAAATGTCAGGAATTGTGAAAAACTGAGTTTAAATGTATTTGGCTAAAGTGTATGTAAACTTCCGACTTCAATAAAATAATAATAATGAAACAAAGTATTATTTTGGCCATTTTGTGCTAATGTCTATCATGTAAATGACGTAGAATTGCATGGTCCATTTGTTTTCCAGACCCTGCTAAAAAAATGTTAACCCAAGTGTGTAAATTCTAAAAACGTATGCCACCATGCAATTATCAAGGTGTCCACCCCCATCCAGCACACCCAACTAAACCTCCTGTTCTTGGGTGTCTAGTGTACTGTGTTTGTCATATTTGCTGTATGTGTGTTTTTCTATGGTCTCACCTCTCTCCAGTGTGGCCTGGTTGACTGTGACCCCCTGTGTGTGACACTGGTCCAGTGAGTCCAGGTACTCCCCCAGACACTGCCTCCTGAACTTGTCCAACGCTCGGGCCGTGTCTCCTCCCAGAGAGGAGGGGTGGGAGTGGGCGTCCTGGGTGGTGTTCCCTGTACACACTGTCCTCATGATGGCCAGCACCTCCTCATCCTGCATGCCCTCCTACAGACCAGGTTAGAGTCAGAGAGTGAGAAACATAGCCAATGGCCATAATGCTCGGTTTACCTTTATTTTATTTAACTAGGCAAGTCGGTTAAGAACAATTTTTTTTTTTCAATGACAGCCTAGGAACAGTGGATTAACTGCCTCGTTCAGAGGCAGAACGACAGATTTGTACCTTGTCAGCTCAGGGATTTGAACTTGCAACCTTTTTGTTACTACTCCAACGCTCTAACCACTAGGCTACGCTGCCGCCCCGGCCCAACTGTAGCGACAGTTGTCTCTGGACAGGAGGTGTCCTGCCTGTAGGATTTGATTGTGTTGGTCCTGCCCTCACCTTGTTCCTGTTGCGGCGGTGCTGCTGGACAAGGGCCTGCTCCTGCTGCTCCTCTAGAGACAGGGGAGTCTGCAGGCACAGCTCAGGACTGGGAAGGGGCAGGAGCTGGGCACCATGCCTCCCGGACCCACGCTTAAGACCACGGCTCCACACTGGCCTCCGTGCTGAGAGGAGAAGAGGGGATAGGAGGGAGGAGAGGGGAGAGGAGACAAGGCAATGGGAGGTCTTTCTAGCACTGCATTTGTATCCATTTAATCACATCATACAACTTAACAATGCTACACAATGCTGATTGGGTGATGAGCTGAGAGGATCATGTCTCCATCTTTACTAACCTGGGATGCTCGGAGACCGCTGCTCCCTGCACCTCACTCTCTCTATTTCCCTGTTGCATCCTTTCTCCAGCTCTAGCTCTCCTCTTTCTGTCAGGCCCCTGCGGCCCCAGCTGGTACTCTCTTCCTTCTCTAGGCTCCAGGCCTTGATGCCCTCCGCCAAGTCCTTCACTGTCACTGTGTCCCCTTCCATGCAGCTAAGAGTGGACACCAGGTCATCCAGATGCTCTGGCACCACAGGGAGGCCCTCCTGATGGAGATGCATCAATATCAATAAACACACACATAGGCCTACACTCACATGGATTGCCATGTCATATTATTTATAGGATCACTACCTTCTCAAACACAGCTCGGAGGTCATTCCGACTTATGCGTCCCGTGCCATGTTTGTCAAGCCTCTTGGCCAGTTCAGAGGGTCGGAGCTTGTGAGAGTGGAGGTACCTCCTTACCTCGTGCAGTTGGGACCGCGCTGCGCGTGTGCGAGGCACATTAGCCCGCCGAGAAGGACGGGTCGGGTTGGCACGTGTTCTGGCCTGGAGAAGGGACAGAGAAAGGTGATTAAGACAAGTAACATAATGGGGTCTATGAGCCATGTAGGCATCACTCATTGATGATTTCCCAGTGAACATATAGTTCAGTACAGTAGAATACAGCATAGTAGATTACAGTGATGTACAGTAGAGGACAGCAGAGCACAGTAAACTATATTGTACAGAACTGTATTCTACCATAGTGAACTAAACTCTGATATGCTCTACTGTGCTGTATGGTGCTGTACAAACTTGTAAATAAAATAGTCACATTTTATTTGTCACATACGCCAAATACAACCTTAACGTGAAATGCTTACTTACAAGCCCTTAACCAACAATGCAGCTCAAGAAATAGTGAATAAAGTATTGACTAAAGTCAAAAAATAAAATAAAAAGTAACACAATAAAATAACAATAGATACAAGGGGTACCATTACCGAGTCAATGTGCGGGGGTACAGGTTAGTCATGGTAATTTGTACATGTACTGTAGGTAGGGGTAAAGTGACTATGCATAGATAATAAACAGCGAGCGAGTAGCAGTGTAAAAACAAAGGAGGACAAAGGAGGGGGGTGGTTGTCAACGTAGATTGTCCGAGTAGCCACTTGATTAATTGTTTAGCAGTCTTATGGCTTGGCAGTAGAAGATGTTAAGGAGCCTTTTGGACCTAGACTTGACCGTGCGGTAGCAGAGAGAACAGTCTATGACTTGGGTGACTGGAGTCTATGACAATTGTTTGGGCCTTCCTCTGACGTCGCCTAATATATACAGTAGGTCCTGGATGGAAGGAAGCTTGGCCTCAGTGGTGCGCCTTACGGTCGGATGCCCAGCAGTTGCCATACCAGGCGGTGATTGAACCGGTCAGGATGCTCTCAATGGAGCAGCTGTACAACTCTTTGAGGATCTGGGGACCCATGCCAAATCTTTTCTCATGGGGGGAAAAAGGTGTTGTCGTACCCTCTTCACGACTGTCTTGGTGTGTTTGAACCATGATGGTGTCCACATCACTAACAAACTAAGGGACTAGAAACTCTCAAACCACTCCACTACAGCCCCGTCGATGTTAATGGTGGCCTGTTCGGCCCTCCTTTTCCTGTAGTCCAGATCAGCTCCTTTGTCTTGCTCACGTTGAAGGAGAGGTTGTTGTTCTGGCATCACACTGCCAGGTCTCTGACCTCCTCCCTATATGCTGTCTCATCGTTGTTGGTGATCCGGCCTATCGCTGTTGTGTTGTCAGCAAACTTAATGATGGTGTTGGAGTCGTGCGTGGCCATGTAGTCGTGGGTGAACAGGGAGCACAGGAGGGGACTAAGCACGCACTGCTGAGGGGCCCCAGTGTTGAGGATCAGCATGGCAAATGTGTTGTTGCCTACCCTTACCACCTGGGGTGGCCTATCAGGAAGTCCAGGATCCAGTTGCAGAGGGAGGTGTTAGGTCCCAGGATACTTAGGTTAGTGATGAGCTTTGTGGGCACTATGATGATGAACGCTGAGCTGTAGTCATTGAACAGCATTCTCACATAGGTGTTGCTTTTGTCCATGTGGGGAAAAGTCCATGTGGAGTGCGATTGAGATTGCGTCATCTGTGGATCTGTTGGGCCGGTATGTGAATTGGAGTGGCTGTAGGGTTTCCGGGATGATGGTGTTGATGTGAGTCATGACCAGCCTTTCAAAGCACTTCATGGCTACCGACGTGAGTGCTACGGGGCAGTAGTTATTTAGCCAGGTTACCTTCGCTTTATTGGGCACAGGGACTATGCTGGTCTGCTTGAAACACGTAGGTATTACAGACTCGGTCAGGGAGAGGTTGAACACAAAGGCTTCTGTCCTGCTGATGCACGGAAAACCCAGCCAGCTCTATATAGTCGTTCAGCCACGACTCGGCGAAACATAAAATACTACAGTTTTTAATGTCCCGTTGGTAGGATAATCTCGAACGGACATCATCAAGATTATTTTCCAGTGATTGCACATTGGCCAATAGAACAGATGGTAGAGGCGGGTTACCCACTCGCCAATGAATTCTCACAAGGCACCCCAATCTCCACCCCCTGTATTTCCATATTTTCTTCAAGGGAATGACAGGGATTTGGGCCTGGTCTCGGGGAACCAAAACATCTTCTGCATCAGACTCATTAAAAAAAACACTGTCTAGTTCGAGGTGAGTAATCTTTGTTCTGATATCCAGAAGCTATTTCCGGTCATAAGAGACGGTAGCAGCAACATTATATATATATATATATATAAAATAATTGACAAATATTGCAAAAAAACTAACAAATAGCACAGTTGGTTAGGAGCAGTTAAAACGGAAGCCATCCCCTCCTGCGCCATTATACATCATTAAATTTAACACGTAGATGTCTATGATTGGTTCAGATTTGGTCCGGTCAGAAAAAAAATAAATGTGGTCTTGTTTGGGTGCCGATGTCATTATAATAATACCCTGCATGCTTTGCAAGTCTTTATTTTTTTTTACATTAAGGTCTTTTAGCAGATGCTCTTAGAGTACTTAACGCCAGTGCATTCAATTAAGGCAGATAAACAACCACATATCACAGTCGTAGCAAGACTGTAAAAGAGTTATTGTAGTTTGTGTTCTGTTTTTTTGTTGTTCTGAAAACTTGCCACTTCTAATGCTTTTTGAAAAACAGATAACAGGAGGAATAATAAATATTCCATAATGCGATCTTCAGTTGGCTCCAATTAGAATAAAACATTATGTGATAATGCTTTCTATATATATGTGAGCGAAAGTATAGTTGAAATTTGACCATAGAAACAAAACAAAAACATTTTAAAGGTCTATTCGACTTTAATTTAGAACCGAAAATGAACCTGATTTCAACGCATGGAAATGTCTACAATACATTTTTCTCAACATAATTTTGCTCGCTGGGGTTACCTTGAGAGCCTCAGGGGGTGTCAAAGTAAAACCCAGGACAGGTGAGGGAGTTCTCTGCTTCTTTTTCTCTCTTTCCACAACCAACATCTCTAGCTCGGTCACCGTCGGCTTGCTGTTAACCCACTTCGACAAGTCTCCGAGACTATCGAACTGTCGACGAAATGACCTCCTTTGGTTAACCCAGTCTTGGTGCTTCGCGTCATTAACTTCCAAAGGCATCGCCGTCATTGGAGCACCACTGACTCTGTCCCCTGTTCCCGACACCATGGCCGCCACTGACCCATATCGGCATTTTGTCAGCACTTGGCTTTCAGGCTTCGGCGTGCAGACGGGCCGTTTGGGCATCGGTGGCGCGATGAAAACCCTGTCCCGTGTTTTAGCGGGACCGAACACTCTGCTTGCCATTTTGTAGAAATATGTCTGCAATAAATCTCTCTTTTTAATTCGCGCCAGTTGTTCCTCTATCTCCAAATCATCCATTTTGGGTGCTGCGATTATAGACCTAGTCAAATGAAACAGTTTTGGATTTATATTGTATCTAATGTATTCCTATTGTAAATTGATAGGTAGCGACACCAGTTCTGTTTTCAGCATTCGAGCTGTCATGGCCGTCTACTCTTGGGGAGTAGCGCTGGTTCTTGATCCACTCGTGCGTGTTTACGCATGGTAACCATGGAACCTTTTGTTGCTTTTGCAGGGGCCTCCATACTATAGATGCGGTAAAGATGTCAGTTGAACTCGACCAACAATCGAATTGCCATGGAAACGCGCGGTGGTCAAAGTAATGTGCTCCGAGATTTTTGGAGTCGACCCCGAATCTGACTCCTGTGGTTGGAGTCAAAAGGAGTCGACTCCTGTGGTTGGAGTCGAAGACTCCGAAAACAAGCTGAAATTGATGCGCACACATGTACACACCACCTCATCATTGCAGAGTCCTACTAGACTACATGTGGGTTTCTAGAGGACTGGCATTAGCATTATGCTGCCTATTTGGTCATCAACTAGAAGGTGATGTGTTGGAACTAGAATATTTCAGTGATATTTCTGCTGTATGCAGCCTTGACGATCACATGGGATGATGCGGGGTGGCTGGCTGGCTGTTGATGTCCTAGATCAGGGCTCTCCAACCTTGTTCCTGGAGAGCTACCTTCCTATACATTTTCACTCCAACCCGAGTTGTAACTAACCAGCTAATTATTGAATCAAGTGCTCTAGATTAAAGTTGATGTGAACCCACAGCATGGTAGTTCTCCAATAACAGGGTTGGAATGCACTGTCCTAGGCAATAGATCGTAAAGTTCACTTTCTCATCCATAAATGCATCTCAAGTGCAAATATGGTTCAGCAGCTCAAATCAGCAGGATGGGGTGCATTGTTATTAGGAAGGTCAACCATGGGATCGCTAAAATAATGATTATGATCACACTTGATCAATTTCAATATTATGAGAACATCTATACATTTGGCAGTCAAGCACGAGTTATAGCCTATGACGTTGAAACATCTTCATGCCTACAATAAAACCCTCCAGGCTTCTGTCGTAAAAGTAAATTATTTTTAAAAACGTTTAGGAATTACACTGGGCAGTTTGGAAAAAAATATCGTGTGTGAATTGTCCTCTGGAATAACGCACATGCTTGGATAATAATGACAAACCCAACATTTCTAGCAATACCCGTCCGAATAGGGCTATACCATGGTAAAGAATAGGTTTATCATCATAGTGCCCCGCGGTTCAATAAATAAACTATAGGCACAATATTTTTTATTGCACATTTAGGGCTAATTAAACTGATGCATTTGGCGATGTTTAATTTCAATTAACTGGCACAATGAAGAATAGCTTAGCCATACACATTGATATCCTAATATATACTTTAATATACTTTTGGTGAATTAACAAGGCATTGCTCTTAAATGACAGATTTGACGAATATCCACTTTGCTAGATCAGATTTGTTCAATGTGTGCCAAAGATGGCGCTGAACAACATGGCAGACGTTTTACATTCTCCCAACCAATTGTGCTATTTTTTTGTTTTGTTGCATTTTTAAAGTCAAACACAGATTGCCCACTTGACACATCAAAGTATCCCAATAAACGTTCCCGAATAAAGCCCTGATCACACATACCTGATGATAACTGACAACTGCAAGCAGACAGGTGGCACCCAGAGCAGTGGGGTTATTTTTAGGGCCTGGAGTTTTTGCTTATATGTTAACCTAACTAGGAAAACTCTGGACCCTATAAGGTATGACAGTGATTAACCAGCTGTAAAAATGTTTGATATGCGGTATGATGGGACCAGTTTTCCTGTATCATGTCAAGCGAAAAGGCACTGAGTTTGAAGGTAGGCCTGGAAATACATCCACAGGTACACCTCCATTTGACTCAAATGATGTCAATTAGCCTATCAGAAGCTTCTAAAGCCATGACATCATTTTCTGGAATTTTCCAAGCTGTTTAAAGGCACAGTCAATTTAGTGTATGTAAACTTCTGACTCACTGGAATTGTGATACAGTGAATTATTAGTGGAATAATCGGGAATAATCTGTCTGTAAACAATAACAATTAAAAATACATTTGTGGAGTGGTTGAAAAATTAGTTTGAATCACTCCAACCTAAATGAATGTAAACGTCTGACTTCAACTGTATATGCTCCCTGCTTTTGTTTTGCCATTTAGCTGAACGATCAATGTTCTACTTGTCACTGTACCCACCTTACCCAACTTTCGACCAAGGCTCAGACTTTCCAGAAAGCAGGCAAGGCCAGTAATACAGGCAGCTTGATGAAATGCTCCCTGTTAACCAGCTATACATTTGATACCAGTTGGTATTGAACACCCTCAACTTTTCATCCTTCTTCATGAAACTGATCTGAGGCAGAGGTTGACTCTCGCTTTTAATTCATACCTTTTCCGTGTACCCCAGAGAATGAAAAGGGTTCTTCAACAAAAAGTCCACAACATTTTCGGCAGCGTTGGCTATTCTACCATCCTGGCGGAGAAAACTGCACACTCCGCCTGGTAGCTAGCTAGCAAGGCACATTTAAATCAATTGCACTAACTGGACTCAAAAATAATGTTCTAAAACCAAGAAAACAATTCATAATATAGCTCCTCCGTCTCCTAGAATTTGAAAAGAATCATTTGAATAATGCTCAACTATCACTTTTCACTCTTAATCTCTATCCAACAATGTCACCAAGTTTCTCAACATATACAACCCCCATAATACTCTGTGGCAAAATCCCAATACAACTCACTAGGTTCATTCTCTGATCCTAATTAAATGATTGGATGGACATGTCAGTTCATACTGCAAAAGGGTTGATTGGTTGGAGGACGTCCCCCGGAAGTGGTCATATTTACCATGTACTGTATGTCTATGGAAGGGGCTGAGGCCTACAAGCTTCTATGGTTTTGTATTGATGTCAACGTAGCCAGAGTGGGACGGATGCTCCTCCAGCTACACCATGGTGCAGTTGAAGTTACTGTAGACCTTCATTGCAAAACAGTGTATTTTAATCAATTATTTGGTGACATATGAATATATTTAATATAGTTTTATCTAAAAATGATAAAAACAGTGAAAAATTTAAAAAGTTATTTTCATAAAATTTTCCTCTGAGGAGCCTCCACTGGAACACACCCTTAAAAACATATACATTCCGTTCTCAGCATCAACAAAACTATCTCTATCCTCTACCTTATTATGTGTGTTCAGGTATGTTGGCCGCACCCACTAATTGGCCACACCTGATCTTAAAGAGCACTTGTTTCCTTTAAAATGGGGTCTGTTTGAACAGACTACAACAAACAGCTTTGTATGAGTTTAAAAAAAACATGGCATGCTAGCTCCGTTGTGGTGGTGCAGTGGACTAAGTCCATGGATAGATAACAGAAGATCATAGTTTCAAATCTCATTGACATTATCCCACAATAAATACGTTAATTTCCACGTGTCCTATCTGTGTTTGAAGTTCAAAATAGTTAAGCCAAATTAAGTTGGAAGTGTAATTAACAGTCTTATTGGAACATGTCCTCAGAATGTTATTTATTTACCTTCAGGGAACCATAGTAAAACGTTCTCAGAACCTCCCTGCAACCTAAAATAAACTATGTTCCCAGAAGAGGCTAAATTTTCACTTCCATTGTCAGAACTTTTAAAAAACATTCAGTTTTAACGGTCAGGAAAGGTATGGCTTCGTTCCCAAAACCAATGGGAAACCAAAAATGTATTTTTTTATTTCACCTTTATTTAACCAGGTAAGCTAGTTGAGAGGTAAGCTAGTTGAGAACAAGTTCTCATTTACAACTGCGACCTGGCCAAGATAAAGCAAAGCAGTGTGACACAAACAACACAGAGTTACACAAGGAATAAACAAGCGTACAGTCAATAGCGCAATAGAAAAAAATAAAGTCTATATACAGTGTGTGCAAATGGCGTGAGGTGGTAGGCAATAAATAGACCATAGTAGCGAAGTATTTACAATTTAGCAGATTAACACTGGAGTGATAAATGAGCAGATGATGATGTGCAAGGAGAGATACTGGTGTGTAAAAGAGCTGAAAAGTAAATAAAAACAATATGGGGATGAGGTAGGTAGATTGGGTGGGCTATTTACAGATGGACAATGTACAGCTGCAGCGATCGGTCAGCTGCTCAGATAGCTGATGTTTAAAGTTAGTGAGGGAAATATAAGTCTCCAGCTTCAGCGATTTTTGCAATTTGTTCCAGTCACTGGCAGCACAGAACTGGAAGGAAAGGCGGCCAAAAGAGGTGTTTGGGGTGACCAGTGAAATATACCTGCTGGAGCGCGTGCTACGGGTGGGTGTTGTTATCGTGACCAGTGAGCTGAGATAAGGCGGAGCTTTACCTAGCATAGACTTATAGATGACCTGGAGCCAGTGGGTCTGGCGACGAATATGTAGCGAGGGCCAGCCGACTAGAGCATACAGGTCGCAGTGGTAGGTGGTATAAGGGGCTTTGGTAACAAAACGGATGATACTGTGATAGACTGCACCCAGTTTGCTGAGTAGAGTATTGAAAGCTATTTTGTAGATGACATCGCCGAAGTGGAGGATCAGTAGGATAAGTCAGTTTTACTAGGGTAAGTTTGGCGGCGTGAGTGAAGGAGGCTTTGTTGCGAAATAGAAAGCCGATTCTAGATTTGATTTTGGATTGGAGATATTTAATATGAGTTTGGAAGGAGAGTTTACAGTCTAGCCAGACACCGAGGTATGTTCCCACAACTTCCAATAAACCAAATGTGCTACCTGGGTTATTAATAGGTTCTGTGGCATGTAGCCTAGTGGTTAGAGCATTGGACTAGTAACCGAAAAGTTGCAAGATCAAATCCCCGAACTGACAAGGTAAAAATCTGTCATTCTGCCCCTGAACAAGGCAGTTAACCCACTGTTCCTATTGAAAATAAGAATTTGTTCTTAACTGACTTGCATAGTTAATTAAAGGTTAAAAAATATATATATATATACATGCACCCTTTTAATTTATCCTGTTGTAATATTTCTAAGAACAGTATCTAACAATCTCAAAGACAGCTTCCCTGTCTACGTTCCACCATCGCCCCTCTCTCACTGCTTTAGAGACATCCCAATTGAGCATCAGACTGGCTCTCTTCGCTGCCTCCTCTGTCCCATCCAGTAGACCAAACCCTCCGTTCATCACCTCACTCCTGGAGAGAGACTTGAGACAGAAAATATAGTCTGACTGAGTGGAGGAGGGGACATGACTGGGACTCTAAACTATAGTTACGTGCTCACATTATATGAACAAACACATTTCAAGGTTGTCCATGAGCAAGGTTGGTTATCTGATGCACAATGTCTCATAATTATCTCATAGGCTTTTGTGTGCTATCGCTCTTTCTTCCATTTCTCTTTCCCATCCCGTTTGAAGGGTCAGACTCAGGTCTTACCAGCCGACCCCTCCATCATTGTGCAGGGACACTCACGTAGACCCCCATATCTATCAGGGGTCAAGACAGGCACTCTTTGACACACCTGAGTTCACCCAAAGTCAATGGTTTCTAGCCATCTACACTAACATAGTGGCTAATATAATGATGACAATGTCAAAATAATGTCTATCCAATTGATAAGTGTGGTGAAATGTACCTGCATAGAAGGCAGAGCCGTTATACACGTTGGAGGTATCTTTGAAGGGACTGTGTGTCACTGACGTCATGGTGACCACAGGAGACTGGACAGAAAAAAAGTCATCATCATTCCTACAGGTTTACCTACCCACTGGAGACTCCAACCGAGGCATATATCCTCATAATATAACTCGTACAAGCACCCATAATATAGAGATATTGGTAAGGCTGATTGGGCTCTTACCAAACTCTCCCACCAGCAATAGCTTGATTGATGGCCAAGGCAATAGACACACGGCCTTTCTGGTCTGAGTAGAGGATTCTGGCTCAGTCACGTTGGCACTGATCTCCTCCAGGACAGTGGTGGCGATGTCATCAGTCACAGGGGTCACCGGAGGTGCAGATCCAGTGCAACGGTTCGAGAAGGGATGGGTCAAGGGTTATGGCCACAAGTTTAATCTGATCAGAATAAAAAACTGGGCCCTAGTCATCAGGAGCTATATCTGTCTTGAGCTATCCCCTCACCCTATCACTTACCCCATGATGTTTTGGACGTAGGACGAGTAGTGGAACTCAGTCACTCCACCTCCCTTCTTCTCTACCTCCGCTCCTGAAGAAAAGGAGAGGAACACCAACCTAGAGGTTATCAAACTGGAGAGGACTCTGCTGATATCACTAGACATGCTGTGATCAGCCTACTCTTCAGCATGTGTATGTGGATCTAGAAATTGCTCCTTGGCATTAACCACAGATCTTAGATTACCCTACCCTCAATCCTAACCTTAACCATTAGGAGGGTGAAATAATGTCTGACCCCGTGTCAATGACTTATATCTACTCAGTTTGGTGGTGATGGTTGAACTGTTGGACTCACCTTCTCTCTGGGTCTCCAGGAGGAAGGTGTCGCCATAGTCCCAGAAGAACATCCCTGCCTCAGACAGCTTATTGATGGCAGCTACCTGTCTACAGAGGCTGGTGGAGAGGAGGGGGAGACCAACGTTTAGAGAGAAACCCCCTCAACCTTAACCGTAACCAGACCAGGGGTCTCCAACTCATTCATGGTCTTTTTTGTTCTTCATATCCATGTAGACTTAGCCCCATGTAGACTTAGCCCCATGTAGACTTAGCCCCATGTAGACTTAGCCCCACACCAGTGTGTCACCAGTGTTTTATGTAAATGTAAACTCGGGTGTAATTGTATTTCCATTAGAAGTGTAACACTAAATCAATTCAAATATTATTTGTCACATACTTTGAAAAATAATTGTGTAGACTAACAGTGACATGATTAATTACAGCCCCTTCCCAACAATGACCCCCACACAGCCAAAGATGACAGCAGTCTTGGCCTGTGCCCCCCTCATGCCCCCCCAGCTCTGACGTCACCAAAACCCGGCCCCTCAGTTCATCAGACCTGCATTCAGCACTGTCAGCTACAGAGGTAGGGAGAGAGAGAGAGAGAGAGAGAGGAGAAGGGAGAAGAAAGAGAAACAGGTACATTGTTTAATTCAGGATTTTGGCAATGAAGCCCATTAAACTACTTCTCCAGTGTCAGATCAACTCATGGATACCATTTTTATGTCTCTGCAAGGAAGTTAGATGTAGTTTTGTGAGCCAATGCTGATTAGCATTAGCACAATGGCTGGAAGTCCATGGTGTCTACTAGCATGCTAGCAGTTACCATAGACTTACAGTCATTCCGCTAACGCTAGTTATCAATTGCGCTAACGCCAGGTAGCAACTTCCTTCAAACTGCACGCAGAGACAAAAATATTATATCCACGAGTTCATCTACCTCTGAGGAAGTAGATAAAGGGTTCCATTGCCAAAATCCCAGTCTCCCTGACAATTTCAATGTGAGTTTACAAAGGGGCTAGTGCCCTCTACTGTTGACTGTTAGGACTAATCATGGTGCAATGGGCTATTCCAAATCAAAATGGAAAAACCTAGATGGTAACGCAAAAACAGCATCTACTTGAAATGCTGTAGAGTAGGGAGGATAGACGGAGGGAGGGATGTGTGGTTACCATGCCATTGGAGACAATGATACTGTATATAGCAATGAATGTGTTTCCACACAGTGCAAGTCAAATTCCACACACATTATTGCACACAGATATCTACATACTGTAATACCATCATACGCACGTGCTCTGTCCTTACCTGGGCCCAGTTACAGAAAACCTGTCCATTCCCCACATAGGTAACCAGCTCCTGGGGAAACTGGAGAGCAGAGCAGGGGAAGATGATAAAGCAACAATAGACAAAGTGATTTAGGTGGATTAATACATTGTTTTAGTTCAATCAGAAATGAGAAGTGAACTGTTGTATGCCATGTACAGTATGTGAGAGTGGTGGTTACCTGGGCAACTGCAGGGTCCAGGTTATTCATGATGATGAGCATGATGGAGGCAGCTTGGCGTGTACGACAGGGATACTGATCTATAGGGTAGGCCCTGAGGACACACACACACACACACACACACACACACACACACACACACACACACACACACACACACACACACACACACACACACACACACACACACACACACACACACACACACACACACACACACACACACACACACACACACACACACACACACACACACACACACAGAGATCAAGGGGTAGGACCTTATCATGGAATCGAGAGAGAGATTACTACAGGTGGGGAGTGGTGTTTTAGATATTAATAAGTACCTAATGTGTATTAGGGGGCAGAAGCAGTACATGTAGATGTGTCCATGTGCCTGAGCTCCCGGGCAAACTCAGAAGCGCAGGTCACTCCTCAGGGCCAGCTAGAGAGGAGGACGAAAGGAGGGGGTGAGACAGGAGGTCAGAAAGTGGCGTAATTGTTTTGAAATAACTCAAGGACTTTGACCCTCTTTTTCTTTTGCATCCTCTCTTCTCCTAACCTTCTGGTCCTTTGTGTTTTGCTCCCCCTCTCTAGCCATGAAAGCACTCATTCCTATCTCTCTTAATTGTTGACAGTGTCCTTTTCTCCCAGTTCTGGCAAACGGTAGTGAAGCTGATTGAAGGTTCTGAGGGGGTGAACCAACACTGTCTCCTACCCTAAAGCCAAAAAAAAATGCCATTGTGCTGAGCATTACATAATGTGAACCGTGCGTCAACACATCATTGACTCTCAATAGATTGGATCAAATGAATCACATGCACTGTGTGTTATTATGTTCAGTGTCCCCAATTGTCTCCAACAATAATTGGAATCAACCCACAAGCTGTGGTGCGTCTGTAATCTTCACTCATCCTTTTTCAATTTAAAGATTCACTCTCACTGAGGAATACAAGGATGGGCATGATTTGACATCTAAACTGACAATTATCTGGATGAGATAAAAAAAGATTATGAAGTTTATGACACTGGCCTCAATAAGATAATTCCTTGGCTATAAATGGGATATGCCTCTAGTTTAGTTACTCCTAAAATAACACATTAAAATCATTATGGTTCCACTCAAAGATAAACCAATAAGTCTTGGAAAAATCTACAGGTGAGTAGATCACCCTGAGTAGATCACCCCGAGTGTGATGTCTATAATCGTTGACATGGGTCTGCATTACATAGACGTGACAGTATGTCTGTGTACTTACCCTCTCCTCCTCTGGAGTGAGGTTGTGTGTCCTGACAGATGCGTGTGGCTCATTGGGGTCCCAACCCTGGTTGGGTGTCATTGGGTCCAGGGGCAGGCTCCTACACAGCTCCTTCAGGTTCAACATCCTGTCTACTGTGGGGGACTTAAGCAGGATTAGAGGAGCGACAAACCCATAGAGACACACAATGTCAGGATCACAGTGAAAATGGGCATGCAGCTCTGTAGCTCACTGCTGTCCACTCTTTATCAGAGTAAATGTGACATAGATTGTCGGACAGCTACCAGCGTTGAGAGTCACCCTCCTCTAGGCACTCTCATTGGCTATCTGGCCTTTTCCCCCTCCTCACCACACCAATAGCAGGGCAGAACCAGAGAAGGGTAATAATTGATCTTCTAGTGAATATGATGTGGCACACACCTTCAGTCGACAATTACTGGGTCTGCACTACTTAGGGAACCAGGTTCCATTTGGGATGCAAACTGGCACTGACCTCTGACCTCTCCACTAAAACATGTAACTCAGAAAAACACACATACTGTACGCATTTCAGAACAGGCCCAGGCCCAGGCCCAGCTGCGGTCATCCCCCTCTTCAAAGGGGGGGACACTCTTGACCCAAACTGCAACAGACCTATATCTATCCTACCCTGCCTTTCTAAGGACTTTGAAAGCCTAGTTAACAAACAGATTACTGACAATTTCGAATCCCACCGCACCTTCTCCGCTATGCAATCTGGTTTCAGAGCTGGTCATGGGTGCACTTCAGCCACGCTCAAGGTCCTAAACAATATCTTAACCACCATCGATAAGAAACAATACTGTGCAGCCGTATTCATTGACATGGCCTAGGCTTTCAGCTTTCGTCAATCACCACATCCTCATCGGCACACTCGATAGCCTTGGTTTCTCAAATGATTGCCTCGCCTGGTTTACCAACTACTTCTCTGATAGAGTTCAGTGTGTCAAATCAGAGGGCCTGTTGTCCGAGCCTCTGGCAGTCTCTATGAGGGTGCCACATGGTTCAATTCTTGGGCCGACTCTCTTCTCTGTATACATAAATGATGTCGCTCTTGCTGCTGGTGAGTCTCTGATCCACCTCTACGCAGACGACACCATTCTGTATACTTCTGGCCCTTCTTTGGACACTGTGTTAACAACCCTCCAGGCAAGCTTCAATGCCATACAACTCTCCTTCCGTGGTATCCAACTGCTCTTAAATACAAGTAAAACCAAATGCAGGCGCATCAACCGATCACTGCCTGCACCTGCCCGCCGTCCAGCATCACTACTCTGGACAGTTCTGAAATAGAATATGTGGACAACTACAAATACCTAGGTGTCTGGTTAGACTGTAAACTCTCCTTCCAGACTCACATCAAACATCTCCAATCCAAAGTTAAATCTAGAATTGGCTTCCTATTTCGCAACAAAGCATCCTTCACTCATGCTGCCAAACATACCCTCATAAAACTGACCATCCTACCGATCCTCGACTTCGGTGATGTCATTTACAAAATATCCTCCAATAACCTACTCAATAAATTGGATGCAGTCTATCACATTGCCATCCGTTTTTGTCACCAAAGCCCCATATACTACCCACCACAGCGACCTGTACGCTCTAGTTGGCTGGCCCTCGCTTCATACTCGTCGCCAAACCCACTGGCTCCAGGTCATCTACAAGAACCTGCCAGGTAAAGTCCCCCCTTATCTCAGCTCGCTGGTCACCATAGCAGCACCCACCTGTAGCACGCGCTCCAGCAGGTATATCTCTCTGGTCACCCCCAAAACCAATTCTTCCTTTGTCCGCCTCTCCTCCCAGTTCTCTGCTACAAAAAACTCTGGAACTGGAAACACTTATCTCCCTCACTAGCTTTAAGCACCATCTGTCAGAGCAGCTCACAGATAACTATACCTGTACATAGCTCATCTATAATTTAGCCCAAACAACTACCTCTTCCCCTACTGTATTTATTTATTTAGCTTCTTTGCACCCCATTATTTCTATTTCTACTTTGCACATTCTTTCACCGCAAACCTACCATTCCAGTGTTTTACTTGATATATTATATTTACTTCGCCACCATGGCCTTTTTTTGCCTTTACCTCCCTTATCTCACCTCATTTGCTCATATCGTAAATAGACTTATTTTTCTACTGTACTTTACTCCATGTGTAACTCTGTTGTTGTATGTGTCTAACTGCTTTGCTTTATCTTGGCCAGGTCGCAATTGTAAATGAGAACTTGTTCTCAACTTGCCTACCTGGTTAAATATATATATATATATATATATATATATATATATATATATATATATATATATATATATATATATATATATATATATATATATATATATATATTTAAATGAACCTTACAGACTTTTTTTGGACCATAACTAGGTGATAGAGGAAATTATGGTTGAAATGACTAATTATGTATACATTCCAATCAGAACTGATTAGTCCAAATGCTATAATGTACTGTACATGTGAATTTTCTCTCTTGCTCCCTTTCCCAATTGTATATAATGTAGTCAGGAGTTTAGTAACAATGAAGGTCTGTTCCTTCGTTCATTCAGTTGTACAAATCTCCAGGTGGTGGGAACGGGCCATCTCCAGATTGTCGGGAATGTTGAATTATGCTGACTGGCCTTGACTTCGTGCTGATAACGCGAGGGCTCAAGAGCTAGAGCCCTCTGTTTGTGAAATGGAACGTTTGGAAAACGCTGACGTCATTTTCAGTTTATAACCTGTGGAAATGTGTGTAAGCATTTAGTACTCTCTGGAATAAAACACTCTTACCTGGCTTTTAAGACTGGTCTCGATCTACTTCATGCATAATTAATGAACTTACACCTCATTAATGAATTAGGAACGAGTGCGAAATTGGTTTTGGCAATAAAACATAAAGGAATTTAGAATTCCTCTATCACTAGGCAAGTCGGTTAAGAACAAGTTCTTATTTACAATGCCTGCCTACTGGGGAACAGTGGGTTAACTGCCTTGTTCAGGGGTAGAACGGCAGATTTTTACCTTGTCAATTCTGGGATTTGATCCAGCAACCTTTCGGTTACTGGCACAACACTCTAACCACTATGCTACCTGCCATCCCCCTTAATCAGGAAAACACAATGGAAGCATCTCTAATAATGACTATGTATTAACCAGAAATAGGTTGATTGAGAATTCATAAGAGTGGGAGGCAATTGTGTCTGGGATGCAAATAACTTAAAAAAAAAAAAAAAAAAAAGATTCATTCAACCACCCCCCCCCAAAAAAACCATGTAATGGTCAAATGTTTTCATGTACATATGCTCAGAACTGACAGGTTTCTTTCTGTAAAAGTAGACAGTTCACAGTCACACACTGCTGATACAGAACTCATGGTTCAAATATAGATTGTGTTTAGATGACTGTGACTCGTGCCCATGTACATTTTTTGCTATTCTGGGTTCGTTGTCATGTAATGCTGTGACCTGGTTCTGAAGTAGTGTTCCCTACACAATGAAGTTATTGTGAGATTGGTTTAAGTAACAACTATGGATCTCAGAACTAGGCACTCACATTACATTTTCGAACTGTGACATCTCTTTGCTGTATGGTTTCCATATTATTTTAGAGTAGGATTGGGAAAATCAAACTTCAACAAAGTATCTTGTAACTGTCTAAGAGCGCCAACTCACCTTAACTCTAACAGCAACCACATACTGCTGTTCACAATAGATACAAGGGTTCATTTCAAATGTCTCACAACAATTTAAACATAATTTATTATAATATCATTATTCACTTCAGATTAAGCTGATTTAGTCACATTTATTTCAAAAGCACTGGAAACACACCTCAGTCAGAATCCACAACAACTCACAGCTCAACTATGTCAATCAGTGGCGGTCGGTGCCGGTTAAAATGAGGGAGGACAATCATTTTCTTTATGAGCAAGGCCTTATTTCTATTACAGCATAGTGGATGACTGTCATTCATATTACGTTCACCCAGCTCAATATAACATTGATAGGATTAGGCTACTACATGATACTCAAATTTTCCCTATACCCATCATGAGTTTGCTACAATCTAGCCTTTGAATTAAAGTTTACAGTGTAGGTGCACAGGTTGAGAGACATTTGAGTAATCAAGGTGACAGACATTGACACATTCAATACCGCCTTGCACACTCTTGCCTGCAACTAGCTGATCTAGGTTGTAATCATTAGTCCAACAGTTGCAAACAAGAGTTTGTATTAGAGAAATTCAGGTATGTTTATCTCTGTTTAGTTCAGTTTGCTTCCGTTTAAGAAACGTTTTTCAAACAGAATCGGCAGAATGAAAACACCTCTGATCACACGCAAACACAGTTCACTTTTATAGCAGCCACATACAAACAGCATGATAGCATTGATCATTGTATAAATCCTTCTCGTGTCTACTCGCTCTCCTCCTCTCACCTTTTCTCTTCGCATGTGGACTTCAGTGCACAACACATCAGCTGTCTGTGACCAGGCTAAAAAAAGTCAAGAGAAATGCACAAGAATTTTGCTACACTCGCATTAACATCTGCTAACCATGTGTATGTGACAAATAAAATTGGATTTGATTTGAAAACCTTTCCAAGCCAAACCTTCATATCATTACCGCTAAACGCTACACACAGCCTACATCGTTGTCACCATATTAACGTCATAGTCAACATACTGTAGCTACTACAACTAACACATTAGTAAACAATCATTCACTACAGTGTACAGTCAGAAGCAAGCAGTTTAGAAGTTACACCGATAGGCCCCGGTGGCAATACATGAATAAAACCAAAAGTTTACCTTGACATGGAAGAGTTCCAGTGTTGGATAGCCATAGCCAGCTGTTTGAGACAGGTGTTTGAGTAGGCTGAACTAGTTCGCTGTATTCTAGCTAAGTAAGTGAAAGTGAACAAACAATACTGTCCAGTGTTTGTTTACTGGCAATACTCACATTTTCCTGTTGGATTCTTTCCTATCACATGTAAGGTCTTATTCAACTGGCAGTGTCCCACCATTAATCTACTGGCTGTGTCCCACCATTAATCTACTGGCTGTGTCCCACCATTAATCTACTGGCTGTGTCCCACCATTAATCTACTGGCAGTGTCCCACCATTAATCTACTGGCTGTGTCCCACCATTAATCTACTGGCTGTGTCCCACCCTTAATCTACTGGCTGTGTCCCACCCTTAATCTACTGGCTGTGTCCCACCAATTAATCTACTGGCTGTGTCCCACCCTTAATCTACTGGCTGTGTCCCACCCTTAATCTACTGGCTGTGTCCCACCCTTAATCTACTGGCTGTGTCCCACCCTTAATCTACTGGCTGTGTCCCACCATTAATCTACTGGCTGTGTCCCACCCTTAATCTACTGGCTGTGTCCCACCATTAATCTACTGGCTGTGTCCCACCCTTAATCTACTGGCTGTGTCCCACCCTACTGGCTGTGTCCCACCCTTAATCTACTGGCTGTGTCCCACCCTTAATCTACTGGCTGTGTCCCACCCTTAATCTACTGGCTGTGTCCCACCCTTAATCTACTGGCTGTGTCCCACCCTTAATCTACTGGCTGTGTCCCACCCTTAATCTACTGGCTGTGTCCCACCCTTAATCTACTGGCTGTGTCCCACCCTTAATCTACTGGCTGTGTCCCACCCTTAATCTACTGGCTGTGTCCCACCCTTAATCTACTGGCTGTGTCCCACCATTAATCTACTGGCTGTGTCCCACCCTTAATCTACTGGCTGTGTCCGACCATTAATCTACTGGCTGTAATCTACTGGCTGTGTCCCACCCTTAATCTACTGGCTGTGTCCCACCCTTAATCTACTGGCTGTGTCCCACCCTTAATCTACTGGCTGTGTCCCACCCTTAATCTACTGGCTGTGTCCCACCATTAATCTACTGGCTGTGTCCCACCCTTAATCTACTGGCTGTGTCCCACCCTTAATCTACTGGCTGTGTCCCACCATGGCTGTGTCCCACCCTTAATCTACTGGCTGTGTCCCACCCTTAATCTACTGGCTGTGTCCCACCCTTAATCTACTGGCTGTGTCCCACCCTTAATCTACTGGCTGTGTCCCACCCTTAATCTACTGGCTGTGTCCCACCATTAATCTACTGGCTGTGTCCCACCCTTAATCTACTGGCTGTGTCCCACCCTTAATCTACTGGCTGTGTCCCACCATTAATCTACTGGCTGTGTCCCACCATTAATCTACTGGCTGTGTCCCACCCTTAATCTACTGGCTGTGTCCCACCCTTAATCTACTGGCTGTGTCCCACCCTTAATCTACTGGCTGTGTCCCACCCTTAATCTACTGGCTGTGTCCCACCATTAATCTACTGGCTGTGTCCCACCATTAATCTACTGGCTGTGTCCCACCATTAATCTACTGGCTGTGTCCCACCATTAATCTACTGGCTGTGTCCCACCATTAATCTACTGGCTGTGTCCCACCCTTAATCTACTGGCTGTGTCCCACCCTTAATCTACTGGCTGTGTCCCCCTTAATCTACTGGCTGTGTCCCACCCTTAATCTACTGGCTGTGTCCCACCCTTAATCTACTGGCTGTGTCCCACCATTAATCTACTGGCTGTGTCCCACCCTTAATCTACTGGCTGTGTCCCACCATTAATCTACTGGCTGTGTCCCACCCTTAATCTACTGGCTGTGTCCCACCCTTAATCTACTGGCTGTGTCCCACCCTTAATCTACTGGCTGTGTCCCACCCTTAATCTACCGGCTGTGTCCCACCATTAATCTACCGGCTGTGTCCCACCCTTAATCTACTGGCTGTGTCCCACCATTAATCTACTGGCTGTGTCCCACCATTAATCTACTGGCTGTTTCCCACCATTAATCTACTGGCTGTGTCCCACCATTAATCTACTGGCTGTGTCCCACCATTAATCTACTGGCTGTGTCCCACCCTTAATCTACTGGCTGTGTCCCACCATTAATCTACTGGCTGTGTCCCACCATTAATCTACTGGCTGTGTCCCACCCTTAATCTACTGGCTGTGTCCCACCATTAATCTACTGGCTGTGTCCCACCATTAATCTACTGGCTGTGTCCCAACCTTAATCTACTGGCTGTGTCCCACCATTAATCTACTGGCTGTGTCCCACCATTAATCTACTGGCTGTGTCCCACCATTAATCTACTGGCTGTGTCCCACCATTAATCTACTGGCTGTGTCCCACCCTTAATCTACTGGCTGTGTCCCACCATTAATCTACTGGCTGTGTCCCACCATTAATCTACTGGCTGTGTCCCACCATTAATCTACTGGCTGTGTCCCACCCTTAATCTACTGGCTGTGTCCCACCCTTAATCTACTGGCTGTGTCCCACCCTTAATCTACTGTCTGTGTCCCACCATTAATCTACTGGCTGTGTCCCACCATTAATCTACTGGCTGTGTCCCACCATTAATCTACTGGCTGTGTCCCACCCTTAATCTACTGGCTGTGTCCCACCCTTAATCTACTGGCTGTGTCCCACCCTTAATCTACTGGCTGTGTCCCACCATTAATCTACTGGCTGTGTCCCACCCTTAATCTACTGGCTGTGTCCCACCCTTAATCTACTGGCTGTGTCCCACCCTTAATCTACTGGCTGTGTCCCACCCTTAATCTACTGGCTGTGTCCCACCATTAATCTACTGGCTGTGTCCCACCATTAATCTACTGGCTGTGTCCCACCATTAATCTACTGGCTGTGTCCCACCATTAATCTACTGGCTGTGTCCCACCATTAATCTACTGGCTGTGTCCCACCATTAATCTACTGGCTGTGTCCCACCCTTAATCTACTGGCTGTGTCCCACCATTAATCTACTGGCTGTGTCCCACCCTTAATCTACTGGCTGTGTCCCACCCTTAATCTACTGGCTGTGTCCCACCCTTAATCTACTGGCTGTGTCCCACCCTTAATCTACTGGCTGTGTCCCACCCTTAATCTACTGGCTGTGTCCCACCCTTAATCTACTGGCTGTGTCCCACCATTAATCTACTGGCTGTGTCCCACCCTTAATCTACTGGCTGTGTCCCACCCTTAATCTACTGGCTGTGTCCCACCATTAATCTACTGGCTGTGTCCCACCATTAATCTACTGGCTGTGTCCCACCCTTAATCTACTGGCTGTGTCCCACCCTTAATCTACTGGCTGTGTCCCACCCTTAATCTACTGGCTGTGTCCCACCATTAATCTACTGGCTGTGTCCCACCATTAATCTACTGGCTGTGTCCCACCCTTAATCTACTGGCTGTGTCCCACCATTAATCTACTGGCTGTGTCCCACCATTAATCTACTGGCTGTGTCCCACCATTAATCTACTGGCTGTGTCCCACCCTTAATCTACTGGCTGTGTCCCACCCTTAATCTACTGGCTGTGTCCCACCCTTAATCTACTGGCTGTGTCCCACCATTAATCTACTGGCTGTGTCCCACCATTAATCTACTGGCTGTGTCCCACCATTAATCTACTGGCTGTGTCCCACCCTTAATCTACTGGCTGTGTCCCACCCTTAATCTACTGGCTGTGTCCCACCCTTAATCTACTGGCTGTGTCCCACCATTAATCTACTGGCTGTGTCCCACCCTTAATCTACTGGCTGTGTCCCACCCTTAATCTACTGGCTGTGTCCCACCCTTAATCTACTGGCTGTGTCCCACCCTTAATCTACTGGCTGTGTCCCACCCTTAATCTACTGGCTGTGTCCCACCATTAATCTACTGGCTGTGTCCCACCATTAATCTACTGGCTGTGTCCCACCCTTAATCTACTGGCTGTGTCCCACCATTAATCTACTGGCTGTGTCCCACCATTAATCTACTGGCTGTGTCCCACCATTAATCTACTGGCTGTGTCCCACCCTTAATCTACTGGCTGTGTCCCACCATTAATCTACTGGCTGTGTCCCACCCTTAATCTACTGGCTGTGTCCCACCCTTAATCTACTGGCTGTGTCCCACCCTTAATCTACTGGCTGTGTCCCACCCTTAATCTACTGGCTGTGTCCCACCCTTAATCTACTGGCTGTGTCCCACCATTAATCTACTGGCTGTGTCCCACCCTTAATCTACTGGCTGTGTCCCACCCTTAATCTACTGGCTGTGTCCCACCCTTAATCTACTGGCTGTGTCCCACCCTTAATCTACTGGCTGTGTCCCACCCTTATTCAACTGGCTGTGTCCCACCCTTATTCAACTGGCTGTGTCCCACCCTTAATCTACTGGCTGTGTCCCACCCTTAATCTACTGGCTGTGTCCCACCCTTAATCTACTGGCTGTGTCCCACCCTTAATCTACTGGCTGTGTCCCACCCTTAATCTACTGGCTGTGTCCCACCCTTAATCTACTGGCTGTGTCCCACCCTTAATCTTGTAAATATAGCCTCCTCTCTTCTGTCCCTTCCTGCCGATCTCACCTCCCCAACTTTCCTCTGTACTTTAAAAAAATGCCTACCCTTAATATCTCTATTTCACTGCTCCTGCCATTTCTCCACCATCACTGTCCATATCATGCTTTTTGCCTCTGCCTTACTCATTGAAACTACCACATCAACATCCCCACTATTTAGTGCTTGTTTAGCCAGTACATCAACTGCCTCGTTCCCCTCCACTCCCACATGAGCTGGGACCCATGTAAATATGATCTGTATACCCATTTGTTTACTCCTGCCGTGGGTTTGTAGCACCTCATAAAGCAGGACTTGTCTGCTGCGTGATATAAAGGACTGGAGACTCCTTAGCACTGCACATGAATCAGAGCAAAAGACTACTCTTTCTGGCTTAACTTCCTCCACCCACTGCAAGGCCAACAGTATGGCCATCATCTCCACCGTATATACAGCCATAGGATCTGTAATACGTTTCCTGACTGCCACCCCACATTCCTGCACTACAAATGCTGACCCAGTACGTCCTGTTCTTGGATCTTTTGAACCATCTGTGTAAATGGCAAAATCCTGATACACAGTATCAAGACTTTTCTTAAACAAATCAGATGGATCAACACCCCCCTATCTTTCTGTAGTCTTTCCAACACTTCTAGAACTTCTACTGGAGACGGGAGGAGCCATGGTGGATTCACAGGAATAGCTACCGTTGGACTAAACTCCCTTCCATACAGTCCCATCTCCTTCGTCTGGTTATTACCCACACAAAGCTTGTGTTCTCTCTTTGCTCATGTTCCCAGCATGCCTGTAAAACCCCTTTTGCAGGATGAGACACCCCATGTCCCTGTAGGTTGACCTGATAATTAATTGCCAGCTGCTGTCTCCTAATCTGCAATGGCATAGCCCCCATCTCCACCTGTAGTGCAGCCACTGGAGACGTCCAACATGTCCCACTAAATATTCTGAGTCCTTGTCCCTGTTTGACATCTAGCCTTTCCAATGATGTCCGGGCTGCCGAACCATACGCTACACTGCCATAGTCTATTACAGATTGGATCAATGCGACATATATGGTCTTCAATGAGGAACGCCCAGCCTCCCACTCCTTCCCTGTCAGACAGCGCATCACATTTAGTATCTTCTTACACTTCCCACCACTCTCTCAATGTGTTCTGCCCAGGCCATTCTAGTATCAAAGTACACCCCAAGGAACCTGAAGGCCCCCACCCTCTCCAAGTTTCTCCCATATAACCTCAAGCATACCTCATCTCCCACCTGCCTCCTGGTAAAGAACACTGTCTGAGTTTTCTCTGCAGAGAACCTGAATCCCCACATTAATGCCCACCACTCTACCTCATCAATTGCTTTCTGTACCTTTCTGACTATGTATGGAACATTTCCTCCTCTCTTCCATAAGGCCCCATCATCTGCAAATAACGACGTCCCAAAATCCAGCTGTACCTGAGAGTAAACATCATTGATCATGATTGAGAACAACAGAAGACTAATCACACTCCCCTGTGGTTTACCATTATCCACCATGTAGCTTCCTGAGAGAGACTTACCCACCCTTACCTGGATAGACCTTCCAAGCAGGAAATCCTTTATCCAGTTGTATGTTCTTCCTCCTACCCTCATAATATCAAGCTTGATTAACAACCCCTCCTTCCACATCATATGCCTTCTCCACATCAAAACATACAGCTACAACAGTCTCCTTGTTCACCTGAGCCTACCTGACCCCTGCTTCTAAGCTGATCACTGGGCACATTGTTCCCCTACCCTTCCTGAATCCACTCTGATCTGGCGATACTAACCCCCTGCTCTCCAGGCATTAAGTTAGCCTCTCCGTTATCATATGCTCCATAATCTTACATACATGTGATGTTAAGGCTATTGACCGATAGCTTGTTGGCCTCGTTGGGTCCTTCCCTGGCTTCCGAATTGGTACTACTACTGCCTCCTTCCAACTGTCTGGTAGTTTGCCCTCCTTCCACACTCTGTTGTACAACCCCAATACCTTATCCAGTGCCTCATCACCTCATCTTTCCCAGGTGAAGTTAACCCAGCCTTACCTATTGCCCGTTTCACCTCTGCCATGATAAATTGTGCATCATTTACATCCTCCCTCCTATCTAGCACTCCAGGATGCTCCCTTTTCATTCTCTCTCTCTCTCCTCTGACAAATTTGCCGATCTATGCACTTGGACAAGCGCTTTGGCCATTATCTCTGCCTTCTTCTCATCTGTTACTGCCACATCCTTCCGACTCGTCAACACTGGATAATCCCACTCCCTTCGGACCCCACTCATCCTCTTAATCATCCCCCACACTTCTCCCACTGGTGTCGCCCTTCCAATGGTGCCACAGAACCAACACCAACATGACCTCTTTGCCTGACGGACCAGAGCCTGGGCCTGCTTATACTGAATCAGATGGTGGAAGTTATGTGTCCATTTCAGCACTCTAAATGCCCTGTTTCTACTCCTCACCAATGCTCCACACTCCTCTGTCCACCACGGGACTGCTTTCCTCCTTCTCCCTTAACGCTTAGGTATCGTCTCAGTAGCTGCCCCCACCAACACTGTTCTCACCCAGTTATTCATAGTATCTACTTCCGCTCTCATATCCACCTGAGCCATCACCTACTCAGTTAACTGCTGAAACTGATCCCACTTTGCCCTTTCAAACGCCCACCTGCCGACTCCATCCACTGACACCTCCTCCTCCCTCCGGCCTACTGTGCATAATTTGGGGTAATGATCACTCCCTACTGTCGACTTCTCCCATAACTCCAACTCACAGATTCCGGCCATCGCACTAGATACCAGAGTGAGGTCCAATGCAGACTCTGACGTCTGACAGATTATAGTAGTGTACTACCACTATCATCTCTCCTCTCAACCACACCTCCACCACCACATATTCCTGTATCTTTGCCTAGCATTGTGTAGAGAAGTCCTTGCTTTATGAAGGTGACCCCCCCCTACACCTCTGTCCCTACGGACCACTACATATCCCTGTATTAGAAACTCCACATTTGGTTTGAGCCATGTTTGTTGCACACAAATCACATCAGGCTTAGTTGGCATATCCACAATGAATTGCTTGAACTCCTGCCTATTAGCCAACAGGTTCGAGCATTCCATTGTAGTACTACCACCATAACTGAGATCCAGTAATACATGGCTCCACCCTCAGCTGATTGAGGTCATATTGAACCTCTTCTCTGTTGTAGACTTTACTTCAGCAGTGCTGTTGATAACTTCTGCTATGAACGTCACCAGCTTTCTCTTATCTATGTATACCATATCGCCACCCACCTGCCCCGTAATCCCCGATCTAGATGCTCCTACCCATCTCTCTCTTGAACATGTATCTCTCTGGACCTGGACCACCCTCACTGCTTCCGCATATGACACCCTTCTCTATTCTCACTTGTTGCACCTCCACTTCCTGCTTCATTTCCTTACACCCACTATATGCCACACTATGAGCACCCCCACAGCTGCAGCACTTTGGTTTTACACCCTCCCCATATTTCCCATACTCATGCTCCCCTCCACACCTGGCACATCTCACATGCTCCTCCTCACCTCCATGCTCCCCTCCACACCTGGCACATCTCACATGCTCCTCCTCACCTCCATGCTCCCCTCCACACCTGGCACATCTCACATGCTCCTCCTCACCTCCATGCTCCCCTCCACACCTGGCACATCTCACATGCTCCTCCTCACCTCCATGCTCCCCTCCACACCTGGCACATCTCACATGCTCCTCCTCACCTCCATGCTCCCCTCCACACCTGGCACATCTCACATGCTCCTCCTCACCTCCATGCTTCCCTTGCATCTTATCTTGCCCTTCCCCGGAACCTTCTACCTCCTCTCTGCCGCTAGCATTAGAAACTATGTTGCTCTCCTCAAACTTGCTTTTCTGCCTCCTCTCTGCCTCTATAGACCTCTCGCTCCCCTTCAAACCCCTAGTCCCTTTCTCTCCCGCTTTCTTTTACTCTTTCTTACTCCCTCTTTTAGTTGTACCACTTTGCTCCATACTTGCTTCACTTTCTTCTCCATCACTATCTCCTACCATCTCTAACCCAGTCACAGCACAGCTGTGCCGAACCGTCGCCACATCGCGTATTGTTTGATTGTTTGTTTTCCCACTATTTCTAACGGTTCACACAACGTCCCTTCGTCCTCTCACCACCGCCCTCTCCTCTCGCCCTCGTTCTTCACGACTGTAGAAAAACTTCACTTCCCCCGTTACAAAATCCTACTCCAAAGTGTTGTTTATTAGCCCCAACCCTCTGGGTGGACAACATGTCAGTTCATGCTGCAAGAGCTCTGATAGGTTGGAGGACATCTGTGTTGTCATAATTACTGTGTATGTCTATGGAAAGGGGGTGAGAACCCCAAGCCTCCAACGTTTTGTTGAAGTCAATGTACCCAGAGGTGGGGGGAAAATATCTGTTCTCCGGTTACACCATGGTGCTACCCTACAGAGTGCTGTTAAGGCTACTGTAGATCTTCATTGCAAACCAGTGTGTTTTAATTAATTATTTGGTGATGTGAATATATTTAGTATAGTTTTTTTCTAAAAAGTATTACTTTTTTAATGTTTCACAATTTTAATTTTTATGAAATTCAGGATGGTCCTCCCCTTCCTCCTCTGAGGAGCCTCCACTGATGGGATATGAACTGAATCAAACAAAAGCAAGAGTCTTCCATCTCTGGGGTTCAATAGCAGAAGTTACCAATAGGCCACTAAGACTGTCCTGTATTTGACAGGGCCTTCAGAAAGTATTCATACCTCTTGACTTATTCCACATTTTGTTGTGTTACAGCCTGACTTCAAAATAGATTATAAATATTTATTTCAACCATCTACACACAATACCCAGTAATGACATAGTGGAAAATGTTTTTAGAAATGTTTGCACATCTATTGAAAATGAAATAAAAAATGTCATTTACATAAGCATTCAAGCCCGATTTAATACTTTGTAGAAGCACCATTGGCAGTGATTACAGCTTTGAGTCTTTCTGGGTAAGCCTCTAAGAGCTTTCCACACCTGGCTTGTGCAACATTTGTCAATTTGTTATTTTAAAAAAACTCTTCAAGCTCTGTCAAATTGGTTGTTGATCATTGCTAGACAACCATTTTCAGGTCTTGCCGTAGATCTTCAACTATACTGAACAATAATATAAATGCAATATAAGGAAATCAGTCAATTGAAATACATTAATTAGGCCCTAATCTATGGATTTCACATGACTGGGAATTCAGATATGCATCTGTTGGTCACATATACCTTAAAAAAGGTAGGGGTGTGATGTGGATCAGAAACCAGTCAGTATCTGGTGTGACCCCCATAAGCCTCATGCAGCGCGACACATATCCTTCACATTGAGTTTATCAGACTGTTGATTGTGACCTGTGGAATGTTGTCCCACTCCTGCGAAGTTACTGGATATTGGCGGGAACTCGAACAAGCTGTCATAGACGTCCCATCCCAAACGTGCTCAATGGGTGACATGTCTGGTGATTAGGCAGGCTATGGAAGAACTGGAAAATGTTCAGCTTCCAGCAATTGTCTACAGATCCGTGTGACATGGGGGCATGCATTATCATGCTGAAACATGAGGTGATTGTGGCAGATTAATGGCAGGACAATGGGCTTCAGGATCTTGCCGTGGTATCTCTGTGCATTCAAATTGACATTGATAAAATGCAAATGTTTTTGTTGCCTGCAGCTTATGCCTACCCATACCATAACCCCACTGTCATATTGCAGCAATCTATACACAACGTTGACATCAGCAAACTGCTCGCCCACACGACACCATACACATGGTCTGTGGTTGTGAGGCCGGTTGGGCGTACTGCCATAAGGAGGCTTATGGTAGAGAAATGAACATTCAATTCTCTGGTAACAGCTCTGGTGGACATTCCTGCAGTCAGCATGCCAATTGCATGCTCACTCAAAACGTGGGACATCTGAGGCATTGTGCTGTGACAAAACTGACATTTTTTAGTGTTTTTTTATTGTCCCCTGCACAAGGTGCACCTGTGTAATGATCATGCTGTTTAATCAGCTTCTCGTTATGCCATACCTGTCAGGTGGATGGATTATTTTGGCAAAAGGTACATTCTAAACTGATTTGTTCACACAATTTGAGAAAAATAAGCTTTTTCTGCATATGGACAATTTCTGGGATCTTTTATTTCAGCTCATGAAACCAACACTTTACATGTTGTGTTTATATATTTGTTCAGTGTAGATTTAAGTCAAAAAAGTAACTTGCCCACTCCGGAACCTTCACTATCTGCTTGGTAAGCAACTCCAGCGAAGATGTGGCCATATCCCAGTGTCTGGTGGAAAGCAAACTGAACCAGATTTTCCTCTAGGATTTTGCCTGTGCTTAGCTCCATTCTGTTTCTTTTTTATCCTGAAAAACTCCCCAGTCCTAAACGATTACAAGCATGCCTATAACATTATGCATCCAACATTATTCTTGAACATTTGAGAGTGGTACTCAGTAATTTGTTATATTGGATTTTTCCCAAACATAACACTTTGTATTCAGGACAAAAAGTTCATTGCTTTGCCAGTTTTTTTGCAGTATTATTTTCGTGTCTTGTTGCATGTTTTTGAAAATGTTTATTCTGTACAGACTTCCTTCTTTTCACTGTCAATTAAGTTAGTATTGTGGAGTAACTACAATGTTGTTGATATGTCCTCAGTTTTCTAAGAGTGGTTTCCATCCTCTCCGGCAACTAAGTTAGGAAGGAAGCCTGTATATTTATTGTGACTGGGTGTATTGATACACCATCCAAAGTGTAATTAATAACTTCACCATGCTCAAAGGGAAATTCAATGTCTGTTTTGCTTATCTATCTAGCAAGAGGTGTCTTTCTTCGCCAGGCATTGGAAAACTTCCCTGGTCTTTTTGGTTGAATGTGTTTGAAATTCACTGCTCGACCCCCACACATACAATTAACAGATAATTCATTGTTATGTGTGGGGTACAGAGGTAGTCATTCAAAAATCCATGTTTAACATTATTATTGCACATAGTGAGTCCATGCAACTTGTGACTTGTTAAACAAATGTGTACTCCTGAACTTATTTAGGCTTGCCATAACAAAGGGGTCGCATACTTATTGACTCAAGACATTCCAGCTTTTCATTATCCATTAACTTGTAAAAATATTGAAAAACATAATTCCACTTTACCATTATGGAATATTGTGTGGAAGCCAGTGACACAAAATTGAAATTGTATCCATTTGAAATTCAGGCTGTAACACAGCAAAATGTGGAAAAAGTTAAGGGGTTTGAATGCTTTCTGAAGGCACTGTAGATTCTATTGTGTTCCCATTTCATATATATTTTTAAGCTTTCAGCTATCCAGAAACAATACATAGAGTTCCTTACAAAAGTATTCTGACTTCTTGGATTTCTTCACATTTTGTGTTACAAAGAGGGATTCAAATGGATTTGTAATTTTTTGTCAACAATTAAAACGAAATAATCTGAAATATCAAAGTGGATTAATACATTCAAGCCTAAATTAGTTCAGGAGTAACATTTGGTTTAACAAATCACATAATAAATTACATGATCTCTGAATGACTAACACCCCCCCCATTCCCCATTTGCCCTAACAATAGCCTCTATTCGTCGTGGAATGGACCTTACAAGGTGTCGAAAGCATCCCACAAGGAACCATACCCAGTTCAAAAGCACTTAAATATTTTGCCTTGCCTATTCACCCTCTGAATGGCATACATACATAATCCATGTCCTAATTGTCTTAAGGCTCTTGAGTTTAATGTTTTGTACTCTGTGTATATTAAACCACCCCGACACATAAAAAAATACAGTTGTCCTCCTAAACTGAGCTGCAGGACAGGTTGAAACAGCTCAGGGATGTTACCATTTTATTACGTTTGCAAACGCAACAAATAATCTGCTCAGACCCCAACCAAGGAGCATCAAAAGTCGTGCTATAAATTCTCAGACAACCCAAAGATTCCTTGATGCCCTTCCAGACTCCCTCTGCCTACCCAAGGACGTCAGAGGACATAAATCAGTTAACCACCTAACCGAGGAACTCAATTTAACCTTGCACAATACCCTAGATGCAGTCGCACCCCTAAAAACTAAAAACATTTTTCATAAGAAACTCCCTGGTATACAGAAAATACCCGAGCTCTGAAGCAAGCTTACAGAAAATTGGAACGGAAATGGCGCCACACCAAACTGGAAGTCTTCTGACTAGCTTGGAAAGACAGTACCATGCAGTATCGAAGAGCCCCCACTGCTGCTTGATCATCCTATTTTTCCAACTTAATTGAGGAAAATAAGAACAATACGAAATGTATTTTTGATACTGTCGCAAAGCTAACTAAAAAGCAGCATTTCCCAAGAGAGGATGGCTTTCACTTGAGCAGTAATAAATTCATTAACTTCTTTGAGGAAAAGATCATGATCATTAGAAAGCAAATTACGGACTCTCCTTTAAATCTGCGTATTTCTCCAAAGCTCAGTTGTCCTGAGTCTGCACAACTCTGCCAGGACCTAGGATCAAGGGAGACACTCAAGTGTACTATATATATATCTCTCTTGACACAATGATGAAAATAATCATGGCCTCTAAATCTTCAAGCTGCATACTGGACCCTATTCCAACTAAACTACTGAAAGAGCTGCTTCCTGTGCTTGGCCCTCCTATGATGAACATAATAAATGGCTCTCTATCCACCAGATGTGTACCAAACTCAATAAAATGGCAGTAATAAAGCCTCTCTTGAAAAAGCCAAACCATTGCGCAGCAACTCACTGCCTTCCTGAAGACAAACAAAAAACCCATCATAGCACTGAGACTGCACTTGTGAAGGTGGTAAATGACCTTTTAATGGCGTCAGACCTAGGCTCTGCATCTGTCCTCGTCCTCCTAGACCTTAGTGCTGCTTTTGATACCATCAATCACCACATTCTTTTGGAGAGATTGGAATCCCAAATTGGTCTACACGGACAAGTTCTGGCCTGGTTTAGATCTTATCTGTCAGAAAGATATCAATTTGTCTCTGTGAATGGTTTGTCCTCTGACAAATCAACTGTACATTTCTGTGTTCCTTAAGGTTCTGTTTTAGGACCACTATTGTTTTCACTATATATTTTACCTCTTGGGGATGTAATTCGAAAACATAAATGTTAACTTTCACTGCTATGCGGATTACACACAGCTGTACATTTCAATTAAACATGTTGAAGCCCCAAAATTGATCCCGCTAGAAGCATGTGTTTCAGACATAAGGAAGTGGATGGCTGCAAACTTTCTACTTTTAAACTCGGACAAAACAGAGATGCTTGCTCTAGGTCCCAAGAAACAAAGAGATCTTCTGTTGAATCTGACAATTAATATTGATGATTGTACAGTCGTCTCAAATAAAACTGTGAAGGACCTCGGCGTTACTCTGGACCCGGATCTCTCTTTTGACACACATATCAAGACTGTTTCAAGGACAGCTTTTTTTCCATCTACGCAATATTGCAAAAATAAGAAACTTTCTGTCCAAAAATGCAGAAAAATGAATCCATGCTTTTGTTACTTCTAGGTTAGACTATTGCAATGCTCTACTTTCCGGCTACCTGGATAAAGCACTAAATATACTTCAGTTAGTGCTAAATACGGCTGCTAGAATCCTGACTAGAACCCCAAAAATGGATCATATTACTCCAGTGCTAGCCTTCCTACACTGGCTTCCTGTCAAGGCAAGGGCTGATTTCAAAGCTTTACTGCTAACCTACAAAGCATTACATGGGCTTGCTCCTACCTAAGTTTCCGATTTGGTCCTGCTGTACATACCTACACATACGCTACGGTCACAAGACGCAGGCCTCCTTACTGTCACTAGAAATTCTAAGCAAACAGCTGGAAGCAGGGCTTTCTCCTATAGAACTCAATTTTTTTATGTTTTTATGGAATGGTCTGCCTACCCATGTGAGAGATGCAGACTCGGTCTCAACCTTTAAGTCTTTACTGAAGACTTGTCTCTTGAGTAGGTCATATGATTGAATGTAGTCTGGCCCAGGAGTGTGAAGGTGAAGGGAAAGGCTCTGGAGCAACGAACCGCTCTTGCTGTCTCCCCACTGGGATTCTCTGCCTCAAACCCTATTACAGGGGCTGAGTCACTGGCTTACTGGTGCTCTTCCATGCCGTCCCTAGGAGGGGTGTGTCACTTGAGTGGGTTGAGTTGCTGACGTGGTCTTCCTGTCTGGGTTGGCGTCCCCCTTGGGTTGTGCCGTGGTGGAAATCTTTGTGGGCTATACTTGGCCTTGTCTCAGGATGGTAAGTTTGTGGTTGAAGATATCCCTCTAGTGGTGGGCTGTGCTTTGGCAAAGTGGGTGGGGTTATATCCTGCCTGTTTGGCCCTGTCCGGGGTATCATCGGATGGGGCCAGTTTTTCCTGACCCCTCCTGTATTTATGCTGCAGTAGTTTGTGTCGGGGTGCTAGGGTCAGTCTGTTATATCTGGAGTATTTCTCCGGTCTTATCCGGTGTCCTGTGTGAATTTAAGTATGCTCTCTCTAATTCGCTCTTTCGGAGGACCTGAGCCCTAGGACCATGCCTCAGGACTACCTGGCATGATGACTCCTTGCTGTCCTCAGTCCACCTGGCCGTGCTGCTGCTCCAGTTTCAGCTGTTCTGGCTGCGGCTATGGAACACTGACCTGTTCACCGGACGTGCTACCTGTTCCAGACCTGCTGTTTTCAACTCTCTAGAGACAGCAGGAGCGGGAAAAATACGCCAACTCACATTTACTCCTGAGGTGCTGACTTGTTGCACCCTCGACAACTAGTGTGATTATTATTATTTGACCATGCTGGTCATTTATGAACATTTGAACATCTTGGCCATGCACTGTTATAATCTCCACCCAGCCCAGCCAGAAGAGGACTGGCCACCCCTCATAGCCTGGCTTCTCGCTAGGCTTCTTCCTAGGTTTTGGCTTTTCTAGGGAGTTTTTCCTAGCCACCATGCTTTTACACCTGCATTGCTTGCTGTTTGGGGTTTTAGGCTGGTTTTCTGTACAGCACTTTGATATTTCAGCTGATGCAA
Source organism: Oncorhynchus gorbuscha (assembly GCF_021184085.1). Classification (NCBI taxonomy): domain Eukaryota; kingdom Metazoa; phylum Chordata; class Actinopteri; order Salmoniformes; family Salmonidae; genus Oncorhynchus; species Oncorhynchus gorbuscha. Next base: position 46,969,003 of record NC_060190.1, on the reverse strand, counting down.
GAAGGGCTATATAAATACACTTGATTTGACGAGGCTATTGGTGATTTTAAAACAGCTAGAGTGCAATGTCTGATGGTTGAAGACTGAGGTTGGATCAACATTGTAGTCACTCCACAATAAGGACTTAAATGTCAGTGAAAAGAATACAAATATACAAAACTTGCATCGTGTATGCAACAAGGCACAAAATTAATATTGCAACAAAAAAACAGCAAAGGAATAAACTTCATGGCCAAAATGCAAAGCCTTGTGTTGGATTTGACCCCAACATAACACAATAATGAGTAACTGCATCCTTATTTTCAAGCATTGTGGTGGCTACATCATGGAATGGGTATGCTTGACATCGGCAAATAAGAGTTTTTCTGGATAAAAATGAAGGGGTGGAGCTAAGCACAGGCAACAAACTAGAGGAAAACCTGCTTCAGTCTGCTTTACACCAGAGACTAGCAGAGGACTTCACATTTCAGCAGGAAAATAACCTACAACACAAGGCCAAATCTACCAAGAGGACAGTGAATGTTCCTGAGTGGCCAAGTTAGTTTTGGCTTAAATCTGCTTGAAAATCTATGGCAATACTTTTTTTTCTGCTTGAGAGTCTAGCCATGGTCCCCAACATCTTGACAGAGCTTGAAGAATTTTTAAAATAATAAATGGGCAAATATTCCACAATCCAGGTGTGTAAAAGCTCTTATAGACTTACCCAAGAAGACTCACAGCTGTTATCACTGCCAAAGATGTTTCTAACATGTATTGACTCATGGAGCTGAATACTTATGCAACGACTATATTTTTGTTTTTTAATTTCTATTCAACTTTTTTCATTCAGAGTCTTTTTTTTATAGATTTGTTGACAAAAAAAAACAATTAAATCTATTTTCATCTCTTTGCAACACAACAAAATGTGAAGTCCAAGGGGTCTGAATACTTTTGCAAGGCACCCACAGAATCTGAGAAAATAAAAAAACAGGTGTGAATTAAATATAAAAGACAAATGGAAAAATAAAGTAGAAATGACATTTTTTAAATACAAAAAGCAATTACTAATTGGACTTTATAGTAAAGAGAACAATCAAAACAAAAACAGAACACTAGTAATGGCAAAGGATAGCACAGCACATGGTCTTGTTTTTTTCCCGAAGGAGCACAAAGAAAGAAATATACACACACCTAGAGTGAAGTTACCACATATTTTTCCTTACCCTCTCTTATATTATATCAGGAAAAACCCAATCTGGGTTAGAGTGGGGGGGAAATAGTCAACACTTTCATTTATCAGTTTAAATAATTGATACAAAAAGGATCACCTTAACACATCCATAGAAAGGACTTGTCGTGAGTCATGCTCAGCCTGAGGCTGAGCTGTTTGAGGGTGGTGGGGTGTCAGCAAGGGCGGTGGAAGGGCTAGAGTCTTGGACAGGGGCTGCAGGTGTAGGGGTTAGTTCAGGGGCAGAGTCTTGTTTGGAAGGATCCGTTTCAGATGGCCCTCCCTGGGTCTCCTTGTCATCCTCCTGGGGGTAGAGTTCTGGGTATCTCTGCATACAATCCTGCATGCCCCTGAATTGGTCCAGGCACTCTGAGCCCTTCACCTCCTCCTTGCTGTAGTGGAAACAGGAGAAGGCCTCCTTAAACGATGCTCCACAGGGGCCGCTGGCCATCCCTCCCAGACAGGGGCAGTTCCAGTTGATCTCCCCATTGGGCAGGATCAGACCTTGGGAGGAGACAGAGAAAAATATACTAATTATACCAGAAAGGAGTGCAGCTCTATTAGGTTACTGGTTATCACAGAGGGCAGCAAGTTTGGCCAATGTCACAACAAACCTATTGAAAACATGTAAGGCATGGGGCATGTCCTCATGTCAATCTAGTTAGGAATTGAGCTAATCTGGGCCTAATGTAATCTAATTGAGAAGCACTACTTCTCTCTACTCACCTCGTTCTTCATAGGGGTCATCAGGATCCTCCTCCACCAGCTCAGCGTTGCTCGGTGCTTCATGTTCCTCCTTAGTCACAAAGATGACACGGTCCTTACCTGGTGTGGAGAGGATAGGCAGATATCAGTGAGAATAGTCTCCGCTGACTCAAGTGGCATGAAGTGGATTGGAGTTAGTCAACCCTAATATGTCCAATCAAATACACTTATACACAGTCAAATGTGATGTAAATGAATGGCCAGCCAATTTATATTTCAGGTGATTCTGCAATTTAGGGGACTTTAGCTGTGTAAACTTTCAGAAATTAAAACTTATTCAAACACCATTTTACCAGTATTGTACTTGTCTTTGATTAGTCTAGAAACTATATCTGATAATGGTTGCGATTTTACTATTCAGGAATGTATATATTTTTGTCATTTTCTCCCAGACAAAATGTAATTTCCATCACATCATTAAACATCCATTTTGGAGAAGTCCTCCAATAGAATCTACAGTGTGACACATACCTTTTCTTTTACTGTCAAATGTCCCGTGAACTTCTCCATGTGCCCCTCTGTATTTCCCTTCAGCTTGGTTTTCCCACTCAAACCACCATGTCTGCTCACCAGCATCAAAGGCAGATGTTTCAAGCTCTTTGGCTTGACAACGGGAGCACTCTCTATACATGCACTCTTTCTTCAGGTTCTCTCAGCACAAACACTCAATAACTTTCTCAATGTTGCTGCAGCTGATCCCTTTGTGATACTGTAGTTTGTCAGCCATGAACTGGAGGTTGGCGTGGGGTTTTGCAGAGGCATGTGTCCCCATCTTGGACTGCTGGCTTGACAACCCAAAAAGGACATATTTTGCAGAATTCACAGTGGGAAATTAAACTTCTGATAAAGGTTCTGAATTGTGCCATTCAAGAAGCGCTTCTGCTTTTTGTTCTTGTTCCTCGTTAGTGGGTCCTTTTCCCTGTTGCTCTGCTGTTGTCATCACGTTCATAGAATCTAGTAATTTTCTCTTCTGTGGCAGTGCCAATTCGGTTACACTGATTTTTCCTGGAGTATTGAAGACTTGGATGGCCTGTTTTCAAATTGTCCTCATTGCTTTTGCTAAAAATCCAAATTCTCTGTTTGTGGCTTTGACCAAGCCATACTTAGCCTCAGTGTTTTTGAAGCAACTTGTTTGACCTTGGCACTGGACATTTATTTTAACTCTGCAATGATGGCATTTTGAAACAATAAAATCCTTCAAGTTCTTTGGAGGTCTCTTCATTTGCTGTTTTGTCTTTGGGGAATCGTGTCTCTCCATTTTGTTCATCAGCGACCTCTTACAACCTTTTTCCTTCCAGCAAGTATTTGACTTCTCATTCCTGTTGCAGACGATGAGGAAGGGGTATCAGGGTCTCCATCAGCGGCAGGCAAGTTAGGGGCAGGCATGTTAGCCTCATGTTCTGATAGGTAGGTCTCCATTGCAACTGTTCTCTTTAAAGTCTGTCTTCTATTCCGTTGGTTGCATCTTCATTGCCTTCTCTTGTTTATTTGTTCTTGCTTTGTAAGCTCAGTGAGACTTCACTTCTCCCTTTTCTTCCAGTATCTCTCCCTGACTTTTTGCAGATGTTCCTGGTATCGTATATAATAATTTTCTATTTTGTTTCTATATGGTCTGTGACCTCTGTGCTGTTTTATGTGGTATCTGCTAAGAATAAAGACAAACACTACTTAGTTTTCAACTTGTGCACACCTTGGAGCATTTTCTAGATTAAATTAATGTAAAACATTACTAAATAAGCCTAAAGAAAAAAAAACAAGTAAAGTAAAAACAAGATAATGGATGTGTGTCATTTTTACCACACTTAAGTTTGATGACCAGTATCCCTTCTTTCTTTTCTCTCCAAAACTCTTGAACGTGCCGTCCTTGGTCAGCTCTCCCGCTATCTCTCTCAGAATGACCTTCTTGATCCAAATCAGTCAGGTTTCAAGACTAGTCATTCAACTGAGACTGCTCTTCTCTGTATCACGGAGGCGCTCCGCACCGCTAAAGCTAACTCTCTCTCCTCTGCTCTCATCCTTCTAGACCTATCGGCTGCCTTCGATACTGTGAACCATCAGATCCTCCTCTCCACCCTCTCCGAGTTGGGCATCTCCGGCGCGGCCCACGCTTGGATTGCGTCCTACCTGACAGGTCGCTCCTACCAGGTGGCGTGGCGAGAATCTGTCTCCTCACCACGCGCTCTCACCACTGGTGTCCCCCAGGGCTCTGTTCTAGGCCCTCTCCTATTCTCGCTATACACCAAGTCACTTGGCTCTGTCATAACCTCACATGGTCTCTCCTATCATTGCTATGCAGACGACACCCAATTAATCTTCTCCTTTCCCCCTTCTGATGACCAGGTGGCGAATCGCATCTCTGCATGTCTGGCAGACATATCAGTGTGGATGACGGATCACCACCTCAAGCTGAACTTGCCCGTTCCATGATCTCGCCATCACGGTTGACAACTCCATTGTGTCCTCCTCCCAGAGCGCTAAGAACCTTGGCGTGATCCTGGACAACAAACTGTCGTTCTCAACTAATATCAAGGCGGTGGCCCGTTCCTGTAGGTTCATGCTCTACAACATCCGCAGAGTACGACCCTGCCTCACACAGGAAGCGGCGCAGGTCCTAATCCAGGCACTTGTCATCTCCCGTCTGGATTACTGCAACTCGCTGTTGGCTGGGCTCCCTGCCTGTGCCATTAAACCCCTACAACTCATCCAGAACGCCGCAGCCCGTCTAGTGTTCAACCTTCCCAAGTTCTTTTCAACCCGCTCCTCCGCTCTCTCCACTGGCTTCCAGTTGAAGCTCGCATCCGCTACAAGACCATGGTGCTTGGACCTCATTTACACCCAAATAAGGGCACTGCGTTCATCCACCTCTGGCCTGCTCGCCTCCCTACCACTGAGGAAGTACAGTTCCCGCTCAGCTCAGTCAAAACTGTTCGCAAATTAATGTAAAACTGGCTCCCCAATGGTGGAACAAACTCCCTCAACGCCAGGACAGCGGAGTCAATCACCACCTTCCGGAGACACCTGAAACCCCACAAGGAATACCTAGGATAGGATAAAGTAATCCTTCTCACCCCCCTTAAAATATTTAGATGCACTATTTAAAGTGGTTGTTCCACTGGATGTCATTAAGTGAATGCACCAATTTGATGCTCTGGATAAGAGCGTCTGCTAAATGACTTAAATGTAAATGTAAATGATGGAAATGACTGATGGAAATGACACTTCTACAGTTTCTGAAGAAAATTGACAGACTGCTTAGCATGCTTTGGTTAGTATTACAGCTAGCATATAGTTTATACTAAATACATAAAATATACATTTTTCTCGATTTTTCTTCAACTTCTGGACATCACATATGGAACAACTGTCCACTGCAGCCATGTGCTTCAGTGTCACTGTTTCCTTGGTAACAAAAATAACATTCTATTGAAAAAACGTTATTAAATGAGGTATTTTGTCCTTAGTGGTGGAAATGACACCACTACAAAAGGTATAAAAAAACAACAATATAAAAGGGCATTCTCACAAATATTGATATAGATTTTATTTAATTGACTATTACATGACATTATATAAATGTGTAATTATTAATGTTCTCATAGAAAAACAAGTTGAAGTTTAAAAGTCTGGGTCAGGGACATGGGTCTGACAAATTGAGGTATAAAATGCATCTGAAAAGTAGCTAAAATACTTGAGAGGTGTTTAAAAAAGTATGGGGTGATTAGTGTGAACTTAATATTTGTATGTTTGTTTTATTTTTTTATAAAATCCCCAAAATTGACCTGAGGACATAGAAGTGCCCGTAGTTGTAGAATCACCCATTCATAAGTTATCACACCGAGAGCAGTCCGTCTACTTGTACTGAAACACACACACCATGTCTGAAATCAGCGACATAGATTTTCCAAATCTATCTCTGGCTGAACCTGGTTCTACAAGCATTGGAGATAAAACATTGCCTCGTTCTAAGTAGAATCATAATTATAAAATACAATGATCGAGCAACGTTAGCTAGCTAACTACTGCATCTAACCAGTTTGAAAAGAAGCGGTCATTCATTCACACAGCACGTAAAGTTACCTTCCTCCTTGACTGAGGACATTTCTTCGGTGTGGTGTCTACTGACGTGTAGTGCCCTTCAAGGTGTCCCTGCGGTCCCGACTGATGTTATACTACTTTATCAATTACAAAAGGAGAATAATTTGGTATTGTATAGCTAGCTAGCTGTTTCACAACTACTTCATCGTTCACATAACACACGTTTTTTTGTGTCAGCGCATCTGAGGACGTAAGAACGAAGGACCCATTTTAGCTGCCCCTCTTAGTTCCTGACATAAATTCTTGGGGAATAGGTTGCAGTCCAAAACACACCACCCTCGTCATATGCCCTTGGGGGAATCGCCGCAACCATATTTGTCGTCAGTCCAAATGATTAGTCAAGCAAGGCAAGTTTGCAACTTAAGCCCCTTAGCCCTCGTTTCTAATGGAGTTTGCGAGTGTACAATTATGTTCACGTCGGGCCTGAAACGCCACTAATTCGATTCGCGATGATTGTAAATCCGCTAAGAAAAGTCCGCTAACGTTAATACGGAGTTAACATACGCATGTAACTAAGGCCGATTTAAACTTGATGCAATATGGCGCAGCTAACAGAGGCCAAATCAAGCTCTACCACATCACTGTGCGCCTCACAAATGTTGTAACAATGTGTAGGACTCCGCACTGACATGATTGGTTGACGGTAGGTGCGTCCTGTATAAACACAAACACACTTCCTTGAAAACGTCCTTCACAACAGCTCTGCTTCTCGAAGTGCAAGAAGTATGAATGCCCTGACTTATGTAGAGGCCACACTGCAGTAAATACTGTATGGCAAATTCGATGCTTGAATGACCATACATTGGCTTTTAATAGCCATAAATTGTCAACCGATCATGTCAATGCAGAGCTATACGGAGCCCCTCGCATTGTTAAAACGTTTGGGAGACGCAAGGCGATGCGGTCACAACCCTCCATACAGAATCTTCGGGCCATATCAAGCATAGATCGGCTTTAATGTACAGGTATGACTTAAAATGCTGTCATACGGCCTCTGCGGAAGTCAGGGCATACTTAATGCGATTCGTGGAGCAGAGCTGTTAAGGAAGTGGGTTTGTGTTTATACAGAACCTTCCGCCTCCACCTAACGTCAACCAATCGTGTCAATGCGGAGCTATTCAGAGCCCTCGTTAAAACATTTGGGAGGTGTACGGAGCTCGATTTGGCCTCCGCAAGCTCATCAATTGCGTCACACCCTCTAACAGTTTTGCGTCCATCCCTTTCCTCGCCCCTACCTGGGCTCGAAACCGGGACCCTCTGCACACAGACAACAGTTACCCATCTGTCCACAAAAGCTGCGGCTCTTGCAGAGCAAGGAAGGTCTCAGAGCGAGTGACGTCAACCGATTGAAACTTTATTAGTGCTCACCCCACTAACAAGCTAGCCAATTTCACATCAGTTACACCTCGGAGCCTCAACACCAAGCATAAATCGGCTTTAAGGGACAGAGATCCACAGCCCCCTCCCCGATTTCATCGTGAGGGACAATAAACTTGACTGTATTAGCTACATATAAAAAGTATGTTGGTTTACACCATAGACCATGAGTTTACACTTCTAGATATTGGAAAGTTATTTTCATCATGTGACACAAAGCTACTTTGCTCTAAGTGTGTTGTGATGGATTTATCCAGACAATAATTCAAGTTGTTAGTGTAATCTTTACAAAGAAAAAACAACATTTCCCTAAAATGAGTTTTTATTGAGAAATATCTTTTTTTTCCCGGAAAACATTTGTTCGGAACAGCATACTATTATTTTTTTTTTTTTACATATTAAAAAAAAGTATTTTACACTGTTGATGGATTCAATGCATGGCATATATACAGAAAACCAAAATCCACGACATGTGAAAGTGTTTTTAATACAGTCATGCTCAAAGCAGACAAAAACACACAAAATAAATCTTTCCTCACCCAGTCTTACCCAACAACGTGGGCAACAGGTATGAACGTGGCATATATACGATTACCTCTCCCTAAACGCACGCCCAGTTTCAACATTAAGGCCCTTCTGCTGAGTGGTTCACTTGATAAACTCTTCCACTGCTGCACACTTTTTGACAAAGCTGGACCACAGAGCCCTACACTCTACCTGATCCTATATTGGATCACTGCTTTAAAACAGTCACGTCTGGCAGACAAACATGGTTATGTTCTAAATAGTTCTGAGCCTGGTCCAAAACTTCCTTTGCTACTCAGTGAAATGAGTGGCCATCAGGTCAACACCCCAGATAAAGATTGTACCAAAGAGCCCAGCTGTGAAGGTATACTGTACACTCGTACTCATCTATATCCTCCGGGTAATAGAGATGATGGAAATTAATGTATATACTGTGTATACTGTGTTGGGTTGTATGAAAGAAGTCCAATAAGAGAGGGACCCCTCATCCCAGTGTAGCACACATGATTGCATACATGAGCCACAGAGCTCTTCTCTGTCTGAAAAGGAACACCCCCCCTGTGGATCAGACCATTTTATACAGATATGAAACACTCCAGATGACTCTGAGAAGGCCAACCAGTCCCAGGCATCAGGCAAACTGAGTTGAGAGATTGATCTATGTGTTATGACTCAAAGGGGGCAGGCCAGGGTTGGGAGCAGGCCACGGGTTGTGAGCAGGCCAAGGGTTGTGAATGTCAGGATGTAGTCAGTCCCACCACTTTGCTACACAAACCATTCTGTTCGAGCTGAACCTTCTATAGGCCATGTCAGGGGGAGATGCCAGAAAGCACCCGGGAAATGACAGATTAATTATGCAGATTTAAAAAATCTAAAAATGGACATAAATTATGGGAATAATAATTATAGATGGAGATTTGGTGGGACTTGGTCTGATCTGTCCATGTGCATTAAGAGGGTTGTTTCGTCACAGGTGTTGGCAGCCAGGTGTCTGTCTAGAAGAGCAGGGCTCCCATGCTGCCCATTTCACTCTGCTCCTTGACAAAGATCTCAAAGTACTGGTAGATGATTGTGACGGCCAGCAGGATACCAGTTCCCGAGCCAATAGCACCCAGGAAGTCTGCCATGACAGAAAGGCCACCGATACAGAGACCACCAAAGGCAGCTGCTGTGGGGATGTACCTTGAACACAGAGTAGTAAAGCACCAATCATTACCTGAAGAAAGTTTGGAATAGTGTAATATTAAACCCTGGTAAAGCTATGATGATGTGGATTGTTATGGCTAAAGGTTAGAGAGATGGCTGAGATTGTTCACCTGTTGAGTTCATGGACCATGGAGGTCTCTCTGTGTCCCCTCATAACCATCTGTTGCTCCTTTAGCTGCTTAGCCACCTGGGAGACAAAACACACTGTTTACATAACATCTACAGGTCCACTGACACACGCTGCCCACAAAAGCCCTGGAAATGTTTAGTTAATAAGATTTCTACATCAAAACAACTTGAGTAATTTGAATTAAATCAAATTAGTTGATGAATACATAGTCTAACAAATGTACAGCACATGTGGTAGCATGACTTACATCTTTGGCAGATGAGCCGGACACCTCGATCCAGGTCTTGGAGAAGAAGGCACAGGAGCCCAGCATGAAGCAGATGTAGATGGCAGCATGGATGGGGTCATCTAGGACCGAGCCAAATGACTCCGGGGGAGAGAAGTAGTAACATAGCCCACCCACTGGGTAGGCACGGGCTGGACCACCTGACGACGTATCCTACAAACACACACGTCTGGTCATCTCATATAGTCTGTGCCGCTGGATATGTTCACGTGACAAACATGTCAAATGTAGTTAAATTGAGTTTAGACATGGTAGTTCAGATATGGTAGAGCAGGGATAAAAAAAAACATAGGGTGTGTACTTACTGACCAGGTGCCCAGCAGGTTAACCAGGAAGTTACCACTGAATCGTGTGGAGAGCATCTGAGAGATCACGTACAGGTTGGACACGAGGGCAGACTGGAGGATGATGGGAATGTTGGAGGTGTAGAAGAGCTTGATGGGATAAGTGTTGTATTGGCCACGGTAACGGGCAGACTTGATGGGCAGATCCACCCTGAAGCCCTGTGGAGAGATGGGAGGAAGAGACGGACATGGTGAGATACATTTAGAAAGTCTAAATGGACATTACTAAAAAGGTGAAGAAAAAAACTACCACATTGTGTTGTTTTTTGAGTAACTAATTATCTGACACTAACAAATGTGTTCAACTCCTTTAACTGGTTTTAGGACAGACAATGAAGAAAGAGCGTTACTGACCTGGAAGTATATGACTACACCAAAGACGAAGACAGTGGCGAGGAGGTTCATGAGGTTGGGCAGGTTCTGGCGGTAGAAGGCCTCTCTCAGGGCGCGCACCTTGTCTGTTCGCGTGGCCAGCAGGTGGAAGAGAGCAATGATAGCCCCCTCAAACTCTGTGCCTGAACACAAGACAAGATACTCAAACATCAGCCTCACATCTAGAGACCAACTGGCCATACTCCTGGGGGGTTTCAAGGCCAAGTCTGGATCTATAGGAGCCCTAGTTGGTCTTATATGAAATGACTACTTGGAAATTAGTAAATCTGTCCTAAATGTACACCCAGACATGGAACATCAGTTTCAATGCCCCATACCTCTGCCAGTGTTGACGGTGGTGGGGCTAAAGGCCTTCCAGACGATGGTCTCACAGATGTTGGTGGCGATGAACAAAGAGATACCAGAACCCAGACCATAACCCTTCTGCAGCAGCTCATCCAGCAGCAGCACGATCAGACCGGCCACAAACAGCTAGAGGGGGAGACAGATGGTTTAGTAAGACAGACAAACCACTCGCACTGGAGCCATATTTGACTTCCTTTAAATATACCTATTCTTCCTACATTCCATGAAGTAATCTGAGAGGGTTGGATTGATTCAAGAATATGATGTGAACCTTGCTCTATATTAGGACCAAGCCTGGATCTGATAGAGGAGATAAAGAGTAGGGCTAAGAATATGATACAGAGGGGTGGGGAGGAGGGCCCACCTGGATGATGATGAGAAGACAGATCCCAGCGCCCATATCGGAGGGGTCTCCATACATGCCAGTCATCACATACACGATGGCCTGACCAATGGTGATGATCATACCAAACACTGTAGGAGATGGCAAGGGGTTAAAGAATCTATGGCTTCATTCACAGTAATGCTTGTGCTTGATAGAATCAAGTCAAAGATACTCAAACTTGGAACAGGAAGTGGGGCTTGTGGTCTTACATTTCTGTGCTCCATTGAAGAGGGCCCTGTCTTTGGGTGTGTCTCCCACCTCGATGATCTTAGCCCCAGCCAGGAGCTGCATGATGAGGCCTGAGGTGACAATCGGAGAGATACCCAGCTCCATCAGGGTACCTTGAGGGAGAGACCCAGGGGAAGTTAACAGGAGAGCAGAGCCATAGAGATGTTCAGCCATTCATTCATAAATAACACCATTCACCCATTCAAGTTGGAGATAAAGTTATCCCTCCAATTGATCAAATCAACATTCATTAAACACTATCAATTCACACACTGTTACTAATTAGTTGATATGTCCCTTGATTGACTTATCAATTAATTTATTCACCTGTTACTCTAATTTGATGTCTCTACACTGCAATAGTGACAACCCACCTCTGTTGGAGGCCAGAATCACTCTCATCCAGTAGAAGGGATCTGCAGAGTCTGATGACATGATGCCAAACAGGGGAATCTGGATGATAAACGTGACAGACATTCAGGTGTGAGGTTTTTATTTTTTAAATTCTACTCGTTTAACATGCTAGAAAATATTGTGTGAACAAAAAGGCAGATATTTACCTGGCAGCACACAAGGAAAATGAAGAGAGTGATGGCTGTCCATAGTACCTTCTCTCTGAACTGGATCTGTTGAACAACAATTACAGCGAGACATGGAAGCAAAATGACAGCATTAACAACATAACACATACAGAGGTTATAAAGTTTAAAGTAAAACGATTCTTGTCATGAAGTAAATACTGTACCTTTCTTTCGGGTTTCTGGATTTCAGGTAATACAGCGCAGAAGGGCTTTATTACCTCCAGGAATTTGACTAAAAAACAGACAAAGGGAGGGATGTTATTGGTTCCCCATAATAAACATCAATCAAGGGCAGTGAACCTATTTATAGGGGGACGTGGCATAGCGATACATGCATAACTAGAGGTTTGCATCTTTGGATATGAGTGAATTCACCATGAAAACAGATCGCGCTATCAAAATAGTTAAATTAAACATTTTGCATACCAGCTAAAAGGTTTCAGTTAGCATTTGCTGCTTATGATATGGAGCTACTTATGGGGCAAACACTGACTGTTAGCTGTGCGTCGTCATCACTAGTCTGGTTGTCTGCTTCAAGTTTAGCTAGCTATGTTAGCCTAACCCCTGCAAGATAAATCTGCAAAGTTACCGAGCTCTGAGATATCAATGATCATGTAACAATGGTAGATATTAAAAAGTTATCAATGTAGCTGACTGGGCATTTAATAATACGAACTAACTAACATATGTACAGCTGTTAGCTAGCTAGCTAATATAATGTTAGCAAGTAGCTAGTTAACTAGCTATCAACTGACACTGACAGCTAACGTTAGCGAGCTAAATTAGTTAACCTTAATTAGCTCGCTAACGTTAGTCTAACCGTTAGTTTCTTCACAAATAACAAAGCTAACAATTTCATTGCAGTCATTGTTGTTGAAGACATGACTTCAAAATATGTTTAAACACGGAGTATTCGTCGTCAAACTAAATGTTAGCTAGCTAAATGCTTGCTAGCTAGCTAACGTTACAATGAAAATGGCCTCCATAAATGGTTCCAATCAAAGAAAATTCTCAGTGCTTGCATCTGATTCAAATGTTTCCTGTTTATGTGAAATCGTCCTTTAGCTAGCTACTTCATTCTAGAGGATACTCACTGCCCATGATGATGTTCCAAGCGTTACGTTCTTAGTTTATGGTCCCTGTGTCAGACAGTGGGTCTCTCCAGTTTTCGTTCTGACTACGGGCAAAAAGCTCTGCGCTTGGAAAGAAAGCACTTTAGAGACACGTCACCACTACACAGGCGCTTCAACACGTCAGTTCAACCGAAAGTGGGTGTATCTTTAGTTTCTAGAGTTAAAAGTAAACTGAAAACTATGCGGAAGGGTCAATATTTTCCTTTTGTCTGCCCAGGTCGTTGTAGCACAGTACTGGCTCTCAAAGCATATGGCTAGATGTGTGTCGGCCAGCTTTTTCATAACCCCACTGTCTCCATGAAAAATGTGATGACTTTGATAGATTCTTATTATGACGAAGAGACATAAAAAACAAACATTGACACGCCGTTGGCATGAAACAATAAAGAGATTACTTCCTGCAAACAAATGTAAGCGAATGGGCACATAACCCATTCAAACCGTGCTGCATTATGGGGATACATTTTTTTCGACTTGCAACTACATGTCCACTGCAGGAGCTTTACAAAAAGAATGTGATCAAAGGTCATCAAGTTTTGACTGCAGTCGACTGCCAGTTTCTGCAGTTGCTCTTCACCAACTTCATCCTGCAGCCTTTACCTGCATTGAGGGAGGTTCTATTGTCAACAGATCATTAGAGTGTTAACCGTGGAACCAACTTTGCTTTTCACGTATGTATACAGTCTTTCTCACCAATTGATTGTACAATGTACACATGTATATTTTCAGTTTATTATTGTGTGATATGGGTGTTGGCGACATGTTTATTTTGACATAATAAAGAAAACCTTTTATAAACAATGGGAACAATGCCTCAGATCCCCCAAATGTTCTACAGCTGCACCATCGACAGCATCCTGACTGGTTGCATCACCGGCTGGTTTGGCAACTGCTCGGCAACCGACCTCAAGGCGCTACAGAGGGTAGTGCGTACAGCCCAGTACATCACTGGGGCCAAGCTTCCTGCCATCCAGGACCTCTATACCAGGCGGTGTCAGAGGAAGGCCCTAAAAATTGTCAAACTTCAGCCACCCTAGTCATAGACTGTTCTCTTTAATACCGCATTGCAAGTGGTACCGGAGCGCCAAGTCTAGATCCATAAGGCTCCCTTAACAGCTTTTAACCCCAAGCCATAAGACTGCTGAACAGTTCATCAAATGGCTACCCAGACTACTCGCTGTTTATTATCTATGCATAGTCACTTTACCCATACCTACATGTACATATAACCTCAATTACATTTAACATTTACATTTAAGTCATTTAGCAGACGCTCTTATCCAGAGCGACTTACAAATTGGTGCATTCACCTTATGACATCCAGTGGAACAGCCACTTTACAATAGTGCATCTAAATATTTTAAGGGGGGGGAGGGGGGGTGAGAAGGATTACTTTATACTATCCTAAGTATTCCTTAAAGAGGTGGGGTTTCAGGTGTCTCCGGAAGGTGGTGATTGACTCCGCTGTCCTGGCGTCGTGAGGGAGTTTGTTCCACCATTGGGGAGCCAGAGCAGCGAACAGTTTTGACTGGGCTGAGCGGGAACTGTACTTCCTCAGTGGTAGGGAGACCCCCCGCACATTGACTCGGTACCAGTACCCCTGTATATAGCCTCGTTATTGTTATTTTATTGTGTTCATTTTCTTACTTTAGTTTATTGTGTAAATATTTTCTTAACTCTTATTTTTCTTGAAACTGCATTGTTGGTTAAGGGCTTGTAAGTAAACATTTCACAGTAAGGTTTAAGTTACAGTTTTACTGTGAACACTGATGCTGTACCTGCTTTAAGTTACAGTTTTACTGCGAACACTGATGCTGTACCCACTAAGTTACAGTTTTACTGTGAGCACTGAGGCTGTACCTGCTTTAAGATTTTTACCTGTTGAATACCTGTTGTATTCAGCGCATGTGACAAGTCAAAGTTGATTTGATGTTGCATCGACTGTTGGAAAACCACATCAGTCTCTGAATTTTGTCTGTCGCAGCTGCATCTCCCCCAGCTTCACTCCTCGACTTTTCATCTATAGTCGGTTGCTTTCGCCTTACCAGTCAAACGAGCCCAATGGCCTGTGTGCAAGAGTATCAAAACCTTAATGTATCATGGGTAAATTGTGACTGACTGACTGATCTACAAATCCTAATGAGTAGTTATTTATGATGCAAAGTTCTTTGTAGATCAGCCAGTCAATCTGCAGTCTCCTGCACTGTCCTCTGCAATGTCGAAGAAGCCCAATCACTAGCCATATTCGAGAGGATCAAAAACATAATGTGTCATGGGTAGATTGTGACTGACTGACTGATCTACAAATAATAAGGAATAGTTATTTATGCTGCAAGATCAGTCAGCACTATCGGCTGCAATGCCGAACAAGCCCACTGTATTTCAATGAGGCACTCAGTTATGGGGAATTCAAAGGTTCTGTTCATTCTAGTGTACTTCAGCAAATTTGGTTTGCCTGGCAACAATCAGCTGGGGGGTTGCTTTTCTGAGAGCCTCAGAGTAGTCATCAAAGTCACCAACAGGCAACAGCACCACACTTCCATCCTCATTACAGCAGTACATCTTTTTTTAAATGTATTTTTTCACCTTTATTTAACCAGGTAGGCCAGTTGAGAACAAGTTCTCATTTACAACTGTGACCTGGCCAAGATAAAGCAAAGCAGTGCTACAAAAACAACAGCACAGAGTTACACGTGGGATAAACAAACTTAAAGTCAATAACACAATATAAAATCTGTGAAAATGTAGAAGAGTAGGGAGGTAAGGCAATAAATAGGCCATGGAGGCGAAATAATTACAATTTAGCATTAACACTGGAGTGATAGATGTGCAGATGATGATGTGCAAGTAGAGATACTGCGGTACAAAAGAGCAAGTAACAATATGGGGATGAGGTAGTTGGGTGTACTATTTACAGATTCTGTACAGGTACAGTGATCTGACAGCTGATGCTTAAAGTTAGTGAGGGAGACATAAGACTTCAGCTTCAGTGATTTTTGCAATTCGTTCCAGTCATTGGCAGCAGAGAACTGGAAGGAAAGGCGGCCAAAGAAAGTGTTGGCTTTGGGGATGACCAGTGAAATATACCTGCTGGAGCGCATGCTATGGGTGGGTGTTGCTATGGTGACCAGTGAGCTGAGATGAGGCGGGGCTTTATGTAGCATAGACATATAGATGACCTGGAGCCAGTGGGTTTGGCGACAGGTCACAGTGGTGGGTAGTATTTTGGGCATTGGTGACAAAACGGATGGCACTGTGATAGACTACATCCAATTTGCTGAGTAGAGTGTTGGAAGCAATTTTGTAAATGACATCGCCGAAGTCAAGGATCGGTAGGATAGTCAGTTCTACGAGGGTATGTTTGTGAAGGAAGGAGGCTTTGTTGCGAAATAGGAATCAGATTCTAGATTTAATTTTAGATTGGAGATGCTTAATGTGAGTCTGGAAGGAGAGTTTACAGTCTAGCCAGACACCTAGGTATTTGTAGTTGTCCACATATTCTAAGTCAGAACCGTTCAGAGTAGTGATGCTAGTCGGGCGGGAGGGTGCGGGCAGCAATTGGTTGAAAAGCAGTTGGAGGCCTCGGAAGGAGTGTTGTATGGCATTGAAACTTAATGATAATATAATAATAATATATGCCATTTAGCAGACGCTTTTATCCAAAGCGACTTACAGTCATGTGTGCATACATTCTACGTATGGGTGGTCCCGGGAATCGAACCCACTACCCTGGCGTTACAAGCGCCATGCTCTACCAACTGAGCTACAGAAGGACCACTAACTTGTTTGGCACAGTGTTAGCACAGTGTCCAAAGAATAATCTAACAGATTCTAACCAAGCCATCTTTCAGTGGATAGACCTGGCAGTTTCAGGGTCAGTGACAGTGTGTAAATACAGTGGCCTGCTTCCCCCCCAAAATTACCAAGAAAACACATACAAAATTATTTTTCTTTAGTCTCTGTGTTTCATACATTTCCTTCAATTCGCAAGAGGCTGAATGTATTTCATCGGAGAAAGCATCCGAATGAACGAAACAGCGCCCCTCTGTCTCAGTATGTGTAGCGTATCTACATTATCTGATGCTTTTTGGTCAGAAAGAGTATGACATTGCTGCCGCCCATAGCATTGAATGCAAGGGAAGACGACAAGCATTTGGCTTCCCTTGATAAATAATAATAAAATCATAGCCAATCAGCATTGAGCTACACTGAGTGAGCTCATCTGTGAATGGTCCTCGTGCACAAAAAAAAAAAAAACATTTTAAGGGAGCCAGTTTGGATTTTGCTTCAGACCAATGACATCACAAGCCAAACATCATTATTGACAGGAGAAATCTCATCTCTATATGTTGTTGTCCTCTGGTGGCTAGCTAGCGAGCTAAAATTGTCCATCTCCTAAATTAACCATGGATGGATATACGGATTTGGACTTGTGGTTTTACTTAATTCACCGTATTGTCCAATGATTATAACAGGGATTCTGATCCAACCATAAATAAATTATATCGTACCCCTGGACTGAGAGATTTGAAGTTCAACATGTAGCTAGACGTAGTATGCGAATGTTAACTAGCCGGCCTGTGGCACATTGTTGTACATGAAAGGAAGTCAGGCTTTCAAGCAAGTTTTTTAACCAGGTAACCTAGGAAAATAAAAACCAAAAGCATGTACTGTATGATAGAGTCATAGACCGTTTAGGCAACATGAAAGAGGAGGCTGGCATTTCTCTACAAGTATTGTGAGACAACATGTTTTTTCTTCTTGCACACACACACACACACACACACACACACACACACACACACACACACACACACACACACACACACACACACACACACACACACACACACACACACACACACACACACACACACACACACACACACACACAGAGAAATCAGTACCATCAGGGTTGGTCGAGCCAATGGTTGGTCGAGCCAATGGCTAGCTGAATGTGCAAAGTTGACGAGAGGGAAGATGAATTACTTCCCGGTGTCTGTGATGCCTGCCATTTGGTGCGACGCAGACTAGGTGGAGATTGTGATGAAACAGAGAAGACACTGTCTGTCCTGCTGAGTTTTGATGCAATGTTTACCCAACAAAGTCAAGTTAGGATCTGTCAGTTATCCCGTGAGAGCTATTGTCCAGAACCGATTATGGTGTTTTAGGTGCTAAGCTTATGGCTCATGTTGCAGCAGTGTGTAGGAGGGCACATTCCTGGATGTGAGAAGTGTGCAGGAGGGCATGAGCAAAAAGGAATGTGTAGTATCTGTGGGAAAGGTTGTGTGTGTTAACTGTACGGGGGAACTATGGTGTTGGAGAGCAGAAGTGTCCGTTGAGAGAAAGGCAGGACGAGGTTTCCAGGATCAGAGGTGTCTTCTGCTGGGGCAGTGAAGAGAGTAGGAGAGGAAGATGGGTCCAAGGCGAGGGATCTTAAGAGGTTACTTATCAGTAGACCGAGGCCAATAGAGTGATAGCAATAACATGTGCTTTGGTAAGGTTGGCTTCTTAGTTTTCATCTCCATGGTTATTAACTGTAACTCAGAAATGAAACATACATCTCAGAAAAGAGATGTTGTGGTGGCAGCTGCAGAGTAGTATTTTAGTGTACGAGATTTTACTGCAGAGGAGTTACAAGATGTGTTGAACGATAAAGTCCCGTCCTCCCAGGCTGCCGGTCTGGTGTAAGATCAGGGCCATGTAGTGGAATACTGGTGAGGTTTTAATGGGTGTAGGGTTAGTTGGTAGGGCAATTTTCTTCCCTTTTCCCCTCCCTTTTTTGTGTCTCAAAGTGTAATGATTTCACACTTCAGAACAGTTGGTGGAACACAGGGCTAGATAAGATTTATAGATGAATAACGAGCCTCACTTTCCAGTACAGTAGGTGGCGCTGTGTGCACTTTTCAGTTGGTTGCGATCCGTCATGTAAAGAATAACAAGACCAATGGGAACAAATGAGTCATAGTGGGCAGCGCCAGCAAGAAGGTGGGCAGGGCCAAGCATGAGCTCGCGAGATCCCTCTGGCGCGTTCTAGCATACATCTACATATTTCTGTTAGAGAACGCCTCCTCTTTAAAATGCATGTGTGCAATAACTCATTTTGCCTTGACACTCCTTTTAAACAATGTTCATTTTTGCAAAGGGTAATGTTTACAAAACTTAGTCCACTCTGTTCATAACAGATTCTTGTTTGGAACAAAAAACTATTGAGAAAATGAGCAGAATGTCGGCCAAAACCCACCTTGTTCCATCTTCTCCCACTGCAAGCCAGTGGGCTTCCTCTCTCTACCATATTTGGTAGTGAGTGTAAACGCTAAGAGGATGCTTCACATTTATACATCTGGTGAAATATCTGTCTCATTGTTCTATGACTAATCCATTGTTAGCTCAATGTTCTTGTTCTAATTCTGACCACAAGCTAGTGAGCTCAGTGCAACAAACACTTAATCGAAGAATCCCAACTGTTGACCAATCACCAACGAAGGGGTGAAGACTTCTGCTACTGAACTTCGGCTTGCCTCAGGAAAAAACGTGTGTGAACATCCGAATAAATCGTATTATTTTTTAAATAAAATATACAGAAAAACCAGTATACATACAAGTAGTATGCAAACAGACAATGATAACATATGCTAGGAGGTACAACAAACTACAGATTATACAAAGACATTAAAAGATACACATATTGATTGTTCTAACAGCTTTCTTAATAGAAGAATGTAGAATGGTCTTAATGTACTGTTCAAATTCCTTATAGAAAACACGGAAGAGTTCATTCGTGAATTTACATTTATGAATATTACATTTTACCATCAGCACAATTAGATTGATGAGGATTTTTTTTCTTTATCCTTATAGTTAAGGAAACTGAGCAGCACATTCACCCATTAAAAACAAAAGTCGTCAAGAATATTAGCAATTATAAAACTATGAATATCTTTCCGTCTGTAAGAGATTTCCTCCTCTTCTTCCGAAGAGGAGTGGCGAAAAGGATCGGAGGACCAATATGCGGCGTGGTAAGTGTCCATGGTTCTTTTAATAAGAAATAGTACACATGAACAACCGAATACTAAAACAATAAACATGGAATGAACGAAACCCAAAACAGTACCGTGTGGTGAAAAAACACAGACACTGAAACAAACACACAGTGAAACCCAGGATACCTAAGTATGATTCTCAATCAGAGACAACTAATGACACCTGCCTCTGATTGAGAACCATTCTAGGCCGAAACATAGAAATCCCCAAATCATAGAAAGACAAACATAGACTGCCCACCCCAACTCACGCCCTGACCATACTAAATAATGACAAAACAAAGGAAGTAAAGGAACGTGACACTGTCATTTCTTTACATGTAGACAATGACAAAAATGAATGCAAAACTGTTTCTGGATGCTCAACCCAAAAAGTACAGTTAATGTTAATGTATTTTTTGAGTTTCTTCAGGTAATGATTCGCAGGGTAATACTTATGGATCATTCTGAAAGAGACATCTTTGACCTTGTTAACGAGCAGGTATTTGTGTTGTAATAACCAGACTTTTTTCCAGCAGATATTATTGACAAATGTATTCCAGTAAGTTGTGACATAAGGAATGGATACAATATCAATTTGAAATAAAGCATGTATAGATCTGTTGTTCTGAGGGAGCACATCCAAAGAAACATTTGCCGAAGACCAAAACGAGCAACAACGTCACAAAATGTCGTCATAATACACTACCGGTCAAACGTTTTAGAACACCTACTCATTGAAGGGGTTCTCTTTGCTTATTTGAGCTGTTTTGGTTCATTGTCCGTGTTTCTTGGCCCAAGCAAGTCTCTTCTTATTGGTGCCCTTTAGTAGTGGTTTCTTTGCAGCAATTCAAGCATGAAGGCCTGATTCACACAGTCTCCTCTGAACAGTTGATCTTGAGATGTGTCTGTTACTTGAACTCTGTGAAGAATTTATCTGGGAATGAACTTATCCTCTGCAGCAGATGTAACTCTGGGTCTTCCATTCCAGTGGCGGTCCTCATAGCGCTTGATGGTTTTTGCGACTGCACTTGAAGCAACTTTCAAAGTTCTTGAAATGTTCCATATTGACTGACCTTCATGTCTTAAAGTAATGATGGACTGTTGTTTCTCTTTGCTTATTTGAGCTGTTCTTGCCATAATATGGACTTGGTCTTTTGCCAAATAGGGCTTCTGCCTGCGGCTATGGAATCCTGACCTGTTCACCGGACACGCTACCTGTCCCAGACCTGCTGTTTTCAACTCTCTAGAGACAGCAGGAGTGGTAGAGATACTCTTAATGATCGGCTATGAAAAGCCAGCTGACATTTACTCCTGAGGTGCTGACTTGCTGCACCCTCGACAACTACTGTGATTATTATTATTTGACCATGCTGGTCATTTATGAACATTTGAACATCTTGGCCATGTTCTGTTATAATCTCCACCCGCTTCCTCTCCAGGTTTCTTCCTGGGTTTTGGCCTTTCTAGGGAGTTTTTCCTAGCCACCGTGCTTCTACAACTGCATTGCTTGCTGTTTGCGGTTTTAGGCTGGGTTTCTGTACAGCACTGGGTTTCTGGGTTTCTGTACAGATATCAGCTGATGTACGAAGGGCTATATAAATAAATATGATTTGATTTGATTTGATTTAAAAGGAATGAAATTCCACAAATTAACTTTGAAGAAGGCACACCTGTTAATTGAGATGCATTCCAGGTTACTACCTCATGAAGCTGGGTGAGAGAATGCCAAGAGTGTGCAAAGCTGTCATCAAGGCAAAGGGTGGCTACTTTAAAAAATCTCAAATATATTTGGATTTGTTTAACACTTTTTTGGTTACTACATGATTCCATATGTGATATCTCATAGTTTTGATGTCTTTACTATTATTCTGCAATGTAGAAAATAGTATATACAATAACGTTTTCAGGTGGGAAGCAAAAGGACGCCTTTATATGAATCAAATCAATCAAGGACATCAGCAGTCCACATGTTTTCTGCCACCAGCAGGTGTCCCCATCACTCTACAATGCAAAGGGATTATGCTGTCAAATAGTACTAAATATATCCAGCAGGAGGCAGACTGGGTCTGTAATGTAATATTGTGGCTCAAACAGTTGCGAAATAGGAATATGTGAAATGTGGAAATGCGTATGTAGTTATGAAATGTGGAGTAGGTACAAACACCAAATGACACAAACAGTTGTGTGATGATTTCTTGGAATGACTTGTTATGTTCAAATGTGACAGGATATTTTAGTCAGAGAATGACCCATTTATTTTAACGGCTTGTAGTTTCCCAATATCAAGATGTATCTGGGTGAGTATGTAGTATTGTGCAATATATTGATATCATGCTACAGCTAATTGAACTGAACATTTTATTGACAGGCACATTTATTGACCATTGTATTACCATGTATATGTTGGGACATGCCTCACAAGATAAGAAAGGGGCAACACTTTAACTTCTTTAACTTCAAACTTCATTTGAATGTAAATGGAGAAATATGCACAAATACATGGGACACCTGCACTGTCTACTTTTTTAAAAAGCATTGTTTGTTCAGAGTGGTGACATAATCAGCCAGGTTAGACATGCATCCATGTTTGAGGATGTCGGGAGATGACGAGGAAAATGGCCACTAGGGGCAACAGAGAGCGCTGTTACATTCTAGTATGTTTTGGTTTTGCTAGGGCATTGTGGATAGGGAAGGCGGATTGGCGTAAGCACCTGCCCCTGATTCGCGGGAGCCAGACTTGTAACAGAAATTCTGGTGACCTTATTTGACCTTTTATACTGCTTTTGAGACACAGTTGGATCCCATCTTGGGGCGCTACTTGTTGAGTAATTAAAACACTAAACTATCACAATAGAGTAACTATTGGTCACTCTATTATTTTTCCTTGTCAGCCACCATTTCTCCTAACCATGACCTCTCCACCAACTGAGTAAGCACAACTGCATATGTCTGTTGTGGGAAATGGATAACACAATCTGTAGGCCTAAATATCTCCAAACCTAAAATAAAATGGAGCATACATATGAAATAAATAAGTAATTACAATGTGTTTACGTGTGTGTGTGTCATTTTTTGTTGTTAGCCAACCATCTGTGGTTTTCTGCTTCATAAAAAGCTGAGGTCTGGAACTCCCTCCAGGTCATCTCTTTCGCCATTCCTTGGCCTTGGTTGCCTGATATCTCATCCTGAATTTTACATACATTCATTGTGGAGAACTAAAGTCAGTTTAGCCTGAGCGATTTGGGTAGGTAGCCAGGGAATGGCCTTGGTACATAAAAACTTATTTTGCAAAACAAACATATTTGCCTGCCACTCATGGGAACCCTATACATATGTGAGGGCTGTTGGGGCCGTGTCAGCTCCAGATGACAAAACCTGCACACACTCCCAGAGGGTTGGTTGCAGGTCTGCCAACTTCCTTTTGGTCATTTATTTATATTAATCAGAGAAATATCCAATAAACCAAACTGTTGCTTTAACTGTGAATGTACTTTATTGCACACAATCCTCAAATAAAATAGAACATACATAAAATAAACAATGTCTTTACATTGGGTGTGTGTGAGTGAGAGAGAGAGGGAGGCATGTTTTTCAACTCAGAAAAAAAGCACACAGAATTTCCTCAAACTACCAATTAAGCAATTCTCTTACAATATTATCAATCACACTTTGATTGTATAGAGTAATTATGTAGCTATTGATAATGGATATGTAGGCGTAAGATATCTCCAATCCTAAAATAAAATAATTACAATTGATTTACATTGGGGATAATGTGTGTGTAACAGAGAGAGAGAGTGTGTGTGCATGTTGTGTTTTATTTTTCCTTGTCAGCCACCCATCTCTGCTTTGTGATAGGCCCGGTGCATGCACTTCTGGGTGAGGCTGTCTGGGGTCGTGGTGGAGTGCATGGCAGATCTGAAAGAGAGATGCACAACGTGACAGTAAGTATACAGTTCAACATGTTTGTGTGCACATCTGTTGGTGTGAGTGAGCGTATGTGTATGTAATATCATTCTAAATGACCTGTATCCATCTGGGAATCCTCAAAAGATTCTCCCTTCACGGCCAATGTAGTAGGAACCGGTGTAGCCAGTAAATTCAATACCACAGCAGAGGACTGCTGGGGGTGGCAGATCTAAAAGAGAGGCATCATTTTCTTAACTGACAATAATCATACAACTAAACAGACTGAATGAGTGTAAGGCCTAGATTCAATCAGATTAAGCATTAACCGGCGATAGCCGACACACGCATTGCTGATGTTTTGGCGGTGTCTGAGGCGTAACTGAGTAGGATCTGTCAAATCAGGAAGAAGCTGCTGTTGATCACTGGCACGAAGCTACATCCGTCCTACTCGCGTTACAAGTTCAGAATGAGAAAGTGCAGGTTATAGAGAAATAATGATGCTCAAATTCTAAATCATTCAACTAAATAATGAGGATTTCTATCAGCCGAAATGAGGTGTAGATTACATCTCAAATTCCAGTGGTCTAACTTGTAAACAGGGCTGCATGAGATTTCTGTTATTACGACTCTGTGCAGCCAACGGCAATGTCCGCTTTAGGTATAATGCCAGGAGCCGCTGGTGAATTTGACAGCTCTAACACAGTTTCATCTCAGACACCGCCAAAACAACTGCTATGCGGATGTCGGCTAAAGTGGATGTGATTGAATAGAGCCCAAAGTGAGGAAGAGTATGCCTGTGTGTATACAAGCATGTGATAATTACCTGAATCACCTGTCGTGGCTGGTGTAGCAGGTGCAGGAGCAGACGACTGCAGCTGTGAGAAGTAAGGGTGTCAGATCTAAAAGAGAGGAACAATTTTCATAAGTGAAAATAATTATACACCAAAACAGAGTGAGTGTGTATACGTGTGTGTGATAATTACCTACCTCACACTACTTCAGGTCTACAAGCCTCTGGAAGTTCCAGCGTGCCACTCCAGGTCTGGAACATCATTGTGGAAACACGGTTACCTGTCACCCACGAGCCTGGTTGACAGATCTGAAAGATAGACACTATATTATTTTAACGATCAAGCCTTGACTACACACTAACCTAAATTAAGTGTGTGTGTATGTGGGGCAACCATGCAGCAGACTTCAATTTCCCAACTGATCATTGTACTTGCCCTCGCAATCTCTGGTGTGTGTGATCTGTGTTATTGTGGCTCATAAGTGTGTCAACCTGACCACATCCTTGTAGTAGGACATTCAGTGATTAGCTTAGGAGAAGAAAAAACTGTGTACAGTAAAAAGGATATCAAATATTCAGATCTGGATTGACAAGTACGCTAAATCCTGTGACGTTACAAAGCCTCTAGGGCTTACAACAATTAAATAAAGGCTGCAGGACCTTGAACGATCTTGAAGAACGATCTGGCCTAAAACGCTGTACTGTTTTATAACCTCCACTAGCACAGCCAGAAGAGGACTGGCCACCCCCCAGAACCCGGTTCCTCTCTAGGTTTCTTCCTAGGTTCCTGACTTTCTAGGGAGTTTTCCCTAGCCACTGTGCTTATACATCAGCATTGCTTGCACTTTGGGGTTTTAGGCTGGGTTTCTGTATAAGGACTTGGTGACATCTGCTGATGTAAAAGGGGCTTTATAAAATACATTTGATAGATTGCTTGTATATGCTTCTGTTCATGTCAGTAACTCTAAATCTAAATATGACATTGAGTTAGTTATCTTACATTTCCTCAATAGGAAGTTTTTCTTGGTATTTCCTGCTGGGGACAGGGGGCTTCAGGTTTGGGAATGGAGGGCCTAGAGGATTGGAATATTAACAATAATTAGTGTCCACATTTATGAATTCAATTAAATATGGGTTAGCTGTGTATCTTATCTGGTTGAAAATTGCTGATGATATACTGTATATGTCTATTTTCTTTTGAAAATCTGCCACCGAACCACACAATTATATTTAGTGAGAGTGGACACAAGCTTATTTTACCAGGTCGAAAAAAACATTATTTTGTCAAGGGAGACCTGGCAAAGACAGAGCTCTCAAGTAAAAGGCATATCCGTAGCACGAATGTGTGATATTTCTATTATATTATCTAATTTAACCATTTCCAGACCCAACGAATAACAGAACAGTAGGAAGGCTATTGTTGCTGTATTGTAGCCTACTTTACCCCACCCCATCAACCAACTACTAGTACTTTTGTACTATAGCCTACTGCACCCCATAATCAACCAACTTGCCAGCTACAAGGCTATATTGTTGTCATTCAGTAACACTGTAAAGGTACTGTTGCCTACACCACATTAACCACCTAGCTAGCTAGTGATAGCTTAGTAAGCTAGCTCCAAATAAACAACCAATTACATGAACAGGCTTTTTAACAAAATATAGCTAGCTAGCAAGTGTGATTTCATGTAAAACAACTTTACAGATGATTACAAAGTTCGAAAGCAAAGTTGACTAACCGGTCTGCTGCTCTAGGGAACTAGATGGAGGCATCCACAGGAGATTAGCCCACATGTTAGCTATCAAAGTATCTATCCAGCAAGAATGTCGAGGTCAAAAAACGAAAAAACTATGTTGAGCCATGTTGATTTGAGTAGGATAAGTCCAATCGGACTGAAATAATTAACAGACTGAACGTACATTTCTGTGACTCACTAGCTAACTTTAGCTTGCCAGCTCAGTGACCGTGCTGGGTGAGGAAGTATGCAACTCTTTCTGTTTACAGTGTTCCCTATTGGAAATCAGACTAGCGTCACAAAGCCAACCAGTGGCAAGAAATATATTACATCCGGTTTGGATTCTGAAGTGAGACTGATGCCTGAAGGAATGATTTAATCGATCAATAAATCATCTGTTATCTGAACAAATGGCATTGTTCTCCCGAGTGGCGAAGCGGTCTAAAGCACCCCATCTCAGTGTTAGAGGCGTCACTACAGACCTGCTGGTTTGAATCCAGGCTGTATCACAACCGGCCGTGATTGGGAGTCCCATAGGGTGGCGCACAATTGGCCCAGCATCGTCCGGGTTTGGCCGATGTAGACCGTCATTGTAAATAAGAATGTGTTCTTAATAACTGACTTGCCTAGTTATATAAAGGTTTTCTTATCTCCTTCATGTTTTCCTGGCAGTTCTGGTTTCTTTGGCCTGTTCTTGTTTGTTGTAAGACAGCCACTGCTTAAACCAGGAAGTGAAAGTGGGAGTTAATATGAGACAGTTGTCAGAGAAACTGAGAGAGGAAGTGAAGGCAAGGCGTTGAGGGGTTGTGGTAGGGACAGGTGCAGTGAAGGTTAGATAGTGTGAGCATGGGGTACTTCATACACAGATACAAACACAGTCACGCAGACATGCTCATATGAAAACACACATGCTATCACGTTTCAGGAGAAGTCCCAGATGCAGACTGTGTCGAAGTAACAAAAGTTTATTACTAGAACAGGGGGCAGGCAAAACGACAGGTCAAGGGCAGGTAGAGGTCAGTTATCCAGATCAGAGTCCGTAAGGTACAGAATGGCAGGCAGTCTCGGGGTCAGGGCATGCAGAGGTCAATAATCCAGGGTGGTGTGACAAGGTACAGAACGGCAGGCAGGCTCAGGGCAGGTAGAATGGTCAAAACCGGGGAAGCTAGAAAACAGGAACTAGAAAAAGACAGGAGCAAGGGGAAACCCGCTGGTAGGTTTGATAAACAAAACAAACTGGCTACAGACAAACAGAGAACACAGGTATAAATACATTGGGGATAATGGGGGAAATGGGCGACACCTGGAGGGGGGTGGAGACAAGCACAAAGACAGTTGAAACAAACCAGAGTGTGACACACGCATGCTCGCTCACACGTAGGTACGCACGCAGGCATGCATGCGCGCATGCACACCACACCATGCTGTGTCTTCACCAGAAGAAAGAATCTGTAGATACACAGTAACAATGTGTGTGAGTGAGAGAGAGAGAGAGAGAGAGAGAGAGAGAGAGAGAGAGAGAGAGAGAGAGAGAGAGAGAGAGAGAGAGAGAGAGAAAGAAAGCAATGGGAGCAGTAATCACAAGACCACCACAACCACAGGACTGAGCAGAGTGAGTCACTCCTCTCTTCTCTACTCTGCTGTCTTATCCTCTTCCTCTTGTTTCCTGTCTGTCTGCTGGCTCGCTGGAACACACCAAGAACAATCAAACAGCCCAGGACATGACTACTCAGATAACTCTCTCTTTCTTCTACCCGTCTTTCTATATTTTCCTTTTCTCTCTTTTTCCCTCCCCCCTCTCTCTCTCTGATGGTGTCTCTGACTCTATTGTCCATCTTTCTCTCTTTTCAATTTTTTTCTCTCTCTTTCTCCCCTGGAATGTAATATCCTCTTGATGCTGTGTCAAACATCTTTCTCTCATGTATTCCAATATCTGTCTACTCATATGAAATGAAATCATGGACACTCTTACTGACAGTTATGGTTGCTTTGCGTGATGTATTGATGTCGCTACCTTCTTGCCCTCTGCTGTTGTCTGTGCACAATAATGTTTGTAACATGTCTTGTGCTGCTACGATGTTCTGCTGCTGCCATGTTGTTTTGCTACCATGCTGTGTTTTCATGTGTTGCGGCCAAGCTATAATGTTGTCTAAGTTCTCTTTTTAAGTAGTGTTGTGGTGTCTCTCTTGTCGTGATGTGTTTGTCCTATATACAGTTGAACTTGGAAGTTTACATACACCTTAGCCAAATACATCATTTTCCAAGCTCTTTAAAGGCACAGTCAATTTAGTGTATGTAAACGTCTGACCCACTGGAATTGTGATTCAGTGAATTATAAGTGAAATAATCTGTTTGTGAACAATTGTTGGAAAAATGACTTGTGTCATGCACAAAGTAGATGTCCTAACCGACTTGCCAAAACTATAGTTGATATCAAGACATTTGTGGAGTGGTTGAAAAATGAGTTTTAATGACTCCAACCTAAGTGTATGTAAATTTACAACTTCAACTGTATATATATAAAATAAAATAAATCCAAGCCCCCGTCACCGCAGGAGGCCTTTGACCTTCTGGTAGGCCGTCATTGTAAATAGGAATTTTTGTTCTTAACTAACTTGCCTAGTTAAATATTTCTTTTTACAAAAATGGTGTCTGTTCTTTACTTGACTTGGGTTATTACGTTTGCTTGCAGACTGACAGACAGAGACTTCTCTGATTGACTGTGTACTGTACAGTACTGGAGGAATGATAGGCCGCTGTAGTGTATTGTGTGTACTGACATCTTCACAAGGTTTGCTGCTCTATGATTGGTTGGCCCTGCCAGTGGCCTGTCTGTAGCATCTGGACCCTGCTGTCTGTATCTACTGTAAACAGTATCATACTGTTGATAAATACAGTAAGTTACTGATTAAATTACAAAAATGGCTAACAGTGTAGTAAACACGGCTATCTGATAATAGTAGTTATCACAACAAAAGACGTGGTCTAACACAACAAAACATTCTAAAGATGTCTTACAACACAGCGCAACTGACAGAAAACAGAAAACCAGAATACAATTTGACAAAACATAACAGAAAATAGCTGCACATTTTACTGGGTGTAAATGACATCACTCAGTGGGATTTTTTTTATCATTGTGTGTCTCATTGACAATTACTCTCACAAACCAATAATGACATCACCATAGTGTTCATTGCCACTCACAACCTCAGGCGTTGTGTAATTTGCAGGAAACTACACTTAAATACCTACACCATCCACCTCTCTTACTTACACACACGTAGCTGAGTTGCTAAGGTGTGGGAAAGGAAGCTGTTCTCTGACCTGTAGTGGGCCATGACGCAGACAAGAGGTTCACTTAAGCACTGACTGGAGATACTGTGGGTGTGCCATTTAAAGACATATTGTCCAGTCGAGCAGAGTAGAGAACCACAATATGACTCACTCACAGAGCAGAAAGTCCCTCTCTCCACCATGCGGTTACTGTATTCAGTACAGCAATGGAGAGCTCACTCTACTACCTCCAATATCCTCTCTTTGCCTCCACTCATCCACTCACTCACAAACATGAAACAGTTCATTAATCTCTGAACACATTGTACCAAATCTATACACAGCATCTATAGCTATGCAAAACTCTATAAACATTTTGAATTACCCTTTAGCTCAATTGTCCAGAACAGTAGCCCATAACACCACATCGTAACACAATTACTGAAGAGACATGTCTTCTTCATTCCTCAGAAAGGCTCAGGGCCTGTGTTCTGACCTGTACTATTGTGGCTCAGGTTAAATTTATGAGTATCACACCCACTTAACCTGGGAACGTCAGCAGTATTTCTATACCATTTACTGTCTGTGGTGTTATACTGTAGATACAGCAACAACATAACCCAGCTGCATTAAACACAGTGCTTCAGTACTGCTGTCCAGCCCACAGTCTTAATCCAGATTATTCCAGATTACGCACACAAAACTGGAGAAAGACAGCTCCCCCAACCCCTCCAGTTCTGTCTGTGTTATTTATATAAAGGCACAGATAGTCATACAGTTGGCTGCTGCAATAAAGAGTAGTGCATGTGTAACGTCACTGATTCAAACAAAACATTTGTTGTATTATATTCATTTGAGGATTTTGAGCCCTGTCCTATCCTTATTCTGAGCCCTGTCCTATCCTTATTCTGAGCACTGTCCTATCCTTATTCTGAGCCCTGTCCTATCCTTATTCTGAGCACTGTCCTATCCTTATTCTGAGCCCTGTCCTATCCTTATTCTGAGCCCTGTCCTATCCTTATTCTGAGCACTGTCCTATCCTTATTCTGAGCCCTGTCCTATCCTTATTCTGAGCCCTGTCCTATCCTTATTCTGAGCCCTGTCCTATCCTTATTCTGAGCCCTGTCCTATCCTTATTCTGAGCCCTGTCCTATCCTTATTCTGAGCCCTGTCCTATCCTTATTCTGAGCCCTGTCCTATCCTTATTCTGAGCCCTGTCCTATCCTTATTCTGAGCCCTGTCCTATCCTTATTCTGAGCCCTGTCCTATCCTTATTCTGAGCCCTGTCCTATCCTTATTCTGAGCCCTGTCCTATCCTTATTTTGAGCCCTGTCCTATCCTTATTTTGAGCCCTGTCATATCCTTCTTTTGAGCCCTGTCCTATCCTTCTTTTGAGCCCTGTCCTATCCTTCTTTTGAGCCCTGTCCTATCCTTATTTTGAACCCTGTCCTATCCTTCTTTTGAGCACTGTCCTATCCTTCTTTTGAGCCCTGTCCTATCCTTCTTTTGAGCCATGTCCTATCCTTCTTTTGAGCCATGTCCTATACTCATTTTGAGCCCTGTCCTATCCTTCTTTTGAGCCCTGTCCTATCCTTCTTTTTACCGCTGTCCTATCCTTCTTTTGATCCATGTCCTATCCTTCTTTTGAGCCATGTCCTATTCATCTTTTTAGCAGTGGAAACACGTTCTCTGGAGTGATCAATCACGCTTCACCATCTGGCAGTGTGACGGACTAATCTGGGTTTGGCGGATTCCAGGAGAACACTACCTGCCTGCATGCATCACGCCAACAATAAAATTTGGTGGAGGAGGAATAATGGTCTGGGGATGTTTTTCATGGTTCAGTGCCTGACATCACTAATCCTCTTTTGGCTGAATGGAAGCAAGTTACCGCAGCAATGTTCCAACATCTAGTGGAAAGCCTTCCCAGAAGAGTGGAGGCTGTTATTACAGCAAACGGAGGGTGGGGGGGACCAACTCCATATTAATGCCCATACTTTTGGTCATGTAGTGTATGTAGTACATTTTCACAACTCTTAGTGCAAAACTCTAAACCGGTCACACTTGTAACAAAGCCAATCTTTCAGTCAAAACCCACCATTGTGCTGTCATTTGTACTGTAAACATCTATCATCACAACAACCATTGATTCAACATATAAGGCTCCCTGCCTGTGCCATTAAACCCCTTCAACTCATCCAGAACGCCGCAGCCCGTCTGGTGTTCAACCTTCCCAAGTTCTCTCACGTCACCCCGCTCCTCCGTTCTCTCCACTGGCTTCCAGTTGAAGCTCGCATCCGCTACAAGACCATGGTGCTTGCCTCCGACGGAGCTGTGAGGGGAACGGATGGACACCTCAGTACCTCCAGGCTCTGATCAGGCCCTACACCCAAACAAGGGCACTGTGCGTTCATCCACCTCTGGCCTGCTCGCCTCCCTACCACTGAGGAAGTACAGCTCCCGCTCAGCCCAGTCAAAACTGTTCGCTGCCCTGGCCCCCCAATGGTGGAACAAACTCCCTCACGACGCCAGGACAGCGGAGTCAATCACCACCTTCCGGAGACACCTGAAACCCCACCTCTTTAAGGAATACCTAGGATAGGATAAGTAATCCCTCTCCCCCCCTAAGATTTAGATGCACTATTGTAAAGTGACTGTTCCACTGGATGTCATAAGGTGAATGCACCAATTTGTAAGTCGCTCTGGATAAGAGCGTCTGCTAAATGACTTAAATGTAAATGTAATGTAAATGTAAATATAAGTTTATTGTGAAATATAATGAAAACATTGGTTTAATCACCAAAACACAACACAACGATATCTTTTCAATTGATTTGTTTTAATTACCAGTTAATCTAATAGCAAAAAAGTGCAATATGTGTTTCAAATCGCCCCTAGAAGTGCTGAAAGTAATATGCTACAGTACTGTCAATTACAGTAGATTACACAGTTTTCACATTAGGCAATGCACTTACATAACCCAACAAAATGTACAGAAAATGCATTTCCATAATATCTATCCAATGTGTAATTAAAGGTGGGATCAATGAAGACATCCTCTACAATCATTCATGCAACAAAACATATTATTCATATATATAATTGTGACATTGGTGTCTGTAATCAAATGTAAGAAATTAAACGAATTAAATTCATGAAAATAAAACACCACATTTAGCATGCATTAATTTGCATCAAGCCTGTCTTGAGGATTTAGCCAAAAATGGTCATCTACATCACAGTGAATGTCCTCATTGTTCATGCGAAAAAAACTTTTGGCATTGTGAATCCAAGCTTGACATGGGTCTGCAATAATGTCGTCACATGCGTCATCCATGGCCAGAAGGAGGGTGGCACGAATGGCAATCGTACACCTTCCACCTCTAAGCTGAAAAACAATAGAGCTGAAAAAAGGAGAGTATCGGGTCACGAAACAGGGATGGGCCCGAAACCACCTCTACACGGTGGAACCTAACTTAGTACCACACAATGACATAGGTGACCTTTTCACCTTGACACCTTGCTCAATTTAACTGAGAAACACAATGAGGTGTGCAACATTGTAGGATCCAAGTAATGGCCTATGTTCTACCACACCATCTTCAGAGATAGCTGCGCACATGGAGATGTTTTCCTAAGTTGCCAAGGCACTTGGACGGTCACCCATTGGCCGATAAGGTTCCACCCACGGTGCCGAGTTTTGGCCAGGTCGAATACCGCTTCTTCAACAAAGACATACTTGTGATGGTTCACAGCAGCATCAAACACCAGCACCCTCTAAAAATATATTTTGGTCAGTTATTTTTACAGTATAATTCCAATATGATATTGTGAATTAGCATTTGTATCAAATAGTCACAGTAATACAGTATACAGTGCTGTATCTGAACATACTCGGCCCGCAGTTGTTTTACTCGTTTGTTGTTTCTCTCAAAAGGCACCGGGTAAATGTGTTTCAGAGATACCTGGCGGGCGATTGTTGGTAGGCTGATGGATGCCACATTGACAAAGGTGTCATTGTTCTCCTCAGTGGCGTGCTTTATTTCGGACAGCCGCATGTCATTCCTGGCCCTCACCATTTCCACTCCTGCTGGTCGGTCAGCACACGGCCATGGCCACCACCATGGGGTCTTCTGTCAATTCTAAGGGTAGAACTGAGTACACCGTCAATGGATAATACTGTAAGAACACTGTAACATGTTTTGTGAATGTACATGCATTACAATATGTCATTTACTGTCAATATAATGGTAAAGCATAATGCAGACTTACCGGTTTTCTTGCCGAAATGTTCTCATGATGGAATTGACAGTTGATCTTTTCAGATTGGGGCGAACTAATCTGGCAGCCTCTGCCATGGTAAGGCCTCTGTTTTCCACATGGTCAATGACGATGGCCCGGACTTCATTAGACACAACAGTTCCCTGCCATCTGCCTCCCTCTCTCTGTTGTCCCCCTCTTTAAAAACACATCCATCAAAGCCATAAGCATTGGGTAAGTGGTTAGTCAAGGGCAGCTATGCTGATTGGGGCTTTAATGAGAAAGTTGTGAATAGTTCAAATGCATGGTGTGTGTTGGAACCTAGCAGAGTCTAGTTATGTTACAGTTCTACACCCTTAGAAAAAAGGGTTCCAAAGGGTTCTTTACGGAGTGATAAGGTTCTGTCAATAACTGTTTTTATCTGATTTTTTTGGGGGGTGGAGATGAGGGTTCTTTGTAAGGCAAAGGGTTTTTACCTAGAACCTTTTTCGTCCTTTCTTTCAAGGAAAGGGTTATTTAACAAAGTAAAGGAGTCTAGGTAAGTCCAATGAGCGCTGATGCATGTAATGATGGTGACAGGTGTGCGTAATGAAGGGCAGAGAGGGGCAGCTGCCATGTTGTGTTGCACCATGTTGTTGTCATGTGGTGTTGCTACCATGCCTTGTTGTCATGTGTTGCTGCCATGCTATCTTGTTGTCTTAGTTCTCTCTTTATGAAGTGTTGTGGTGTCTCTCTTGTAGGTGTTTGGTAGGCCTTCATAATAAATAAGAATTTGTTCTTAACTGAGTTGCCTAGTTAAATAAAGGTACAAAAAAATACAGAAATTAAATGTGTTTGTAAAGTGTAAACATCTAAACTACATGTATGATACATGATTGCTAATTGATTCCACATAGCGGTAACCACAATGGGTCACCATATGAAAGGGTGTGTGTGTGAACACTTTCTTTCAAAAGGCACCAGGTAAATGTAAACACTTTCCTTCAGGAAGTAGGAAGATATCAAAGAGCTTGTGAACGAAGGGAGTTGGGAGAGTTGGGCATGGGCCCTGTTAAGGGTTCAAAGTGAATACAGTACATGTATTGGCTTTTTATAGTGAATTATGTGAATGTTAGATTGTGTATGTGTGTATGAGAAGGATAAAGAATGAAAATATTGTAATATAAAGTGTGATGGTGTGTTTTCAGTAGATCTATTGTGTTATACTGTAGGTGTTATAAAGTTATTTTTGGGCTACCTCAGTTCTCTAAAGGAGATACTGTGTTCCGTACCAGTAGAACAGAGATCATTGTGTACCTATCTAAATGAGATACTGTGTTCTGTACCACTAGAAAAGAGCTCATCGTGTACATCCCTATCAGATCAACCTTTGACCCTTCACTCTGAGTGCTGCAGAACAGGGAAAACTGCAGTCAGCGCTTATGTCTGACCTTCAGTCTTATGCAAGCATCAACCACAGCGACTGCCAGAAGTCAAGTGCATTCATTCTCTCTCTCTCTCTCTCTCTCTCTCTCTCTCTCTCTCTCTCTCTCTCTCTCTCTCTCTCTCTCTCTCTCTCTCTCTCTCTCTCTCTCTCTCTCTCTCTCTCTCTCTCTCTCTCTCTCTCTCTCTCTCTTTCAACTCTCTCATATTTCGCTATAAATCCTTTGTTAATATGAACAAACATATAAACAAGTAAATGTTGCAATCTGAATCAATTGGGTCATCGCATATTTTCACAACCGCCACAGGTTACCTCGTTCAGGTGAAATATTACTTTAGCATTGTCCTTGATAAGTAATTCATTATCAAAACACAATGACAAATGCATCAATATACTCCAAATAAAATATAAATTCAGCCCTGATCTCTGGTATTGTCTATCAATAATTGGAGGGTCATCTTACTAACCTTCACACTACACTGTTTTAGAATCAATCAGCGGTCTATTTGGTTGTTATATGTATCATGGTGGGGTTTTGATGGTCAGGTGTATGTGATGAGGCAAAGTAACAAGACAAAAGTGCCCTAATATTGAAGTGGACCAGGGGCAATAGGGGCAGAGGACAGGCGTTCTTGAGCTGTAAAGAACACCCCCATTCACGCAGTGATCATAGCCGGCCAGATCTCAGCTGATATCCAGGGCCCATTGGACCCATTCTAAGGTAATATAAGCACCTGTTCAGATACAGCACTGTGCTCCTGTCTTCCAATTTCCAACACAACACCTTTGGTTGTCTCTCAGCTATAGGTACCTCCATGGTTCGCACTGATGACATCAACAATTCTGATGCAGGCAGACCTGCGCAGTACGTGGTGCTTTCTTTGTGATGTGCTATTTCACGTGTGCATGGCCTTTGTACTCTGTGTGGCACGTCTTGCCAGTGCTTAAAGGTCACGTTGCTGAAAGTTCTGTTTCTACAGCTCGTTCAAAAGCGCATTCATAGTTTACGACGAGCACAGCACACCCACTGGGCACAGACATCAATTCAACGTCTATTCCATGTTGGTTCAAAGTATTTTTGTAATAGTCATGTTTTTTTTTGTGTGGTTTTGCTGTGATTGAGTGGGCCTGGCAGGGCTGGCTGCCCAGCGGGTGGCAGGGCCTGGTTCCCCTGACTTGAACACAATCACACGAACAAAACACAATGCTGATGGTACAAGTCTGAATGGTAATGATGATAGACGATAAAAGGCGGGCCTGTGGTGAATGGGCATCAGCCCAGACAAGAATCTACAGGACCTTCGATCCTGTTACCTACGATATACCCAATTCTCTGGCACTCAACACACAGACAGACAGTCCAGGTCCCATTGTGTATTTCATTAGCCTCTTACCAAATCAATACAATCAAGGTTAGTTGTGGTTGATCATTTAAAGCAAACAGCAGGATGTTAAACCATGTACCACGTTAAATAATGATACTGTACATCGCTTACACCAGCAGCTTTAGCCAAAATACACATGGAATAAACAGAACATACAGTCAATAATACAGTAGGAAAAAAATCTATAGTGAGTGCAAATGAGGTAAGATAAGGGAGTTAAGGCAATAAACAGGCCATGGTGGCGAAGTAATTACAAAATAGCAATTCAACACTGGAAGGGTAGATGTGCAGAAGATGTAGAGCAAGTAGAGATACTGGAGTGCAAAGGAGCAAGATAAATAAATAAATACAGTATGGGGTTGAGGTAGTCGGATGGGTTGTTTACAGATTGGCTATTTACAGGTGCAGTGATCTGTGAGCTGCTCTGACAGCTGGTGCTTAAAGCTAGTAAGGGAGACATGAGTCTCCAGCTTCAGTGATTTTTGCAGTTCGTTCCAGTCATTGGCAACAGAGAACTGAAAGGAAAGGTGGCAAAATGATGAATTGGCTTTGGGGGTGACCAGTGAGATATACCTGCTGGAGCTGGAGCGCCAGGATGGTCAGTTTTATGTGGGTATGTTTGGCAGCATGAGTGAAGGATGCTTTGTTGCGAAATAGGAGGACGATTTTATATTTAATTTTGGATTGGAGATGTTTAATGTGAGTTTGGAAGGAGAGTTTACAGTCTAACCAGACACCTAGGTATTTGTAGTTATCCACATATTCTAAGTCAGACGGGCGGGCAAGTGCGGGCAGTGATCGGTTGAAGAGCATGCATTTAGTTTTACTTGCATTTAAGAGCAGTTGGAGGCCACGGAAGGAGTGTTGTATGGCATTGAAGCTTGTCTGGAGGTTAGTTAACACAGTGTCCAACGAAGGGCCAGAAGTATACAGAATGGTGTCGTCTGCGTAGAGATGGATCAGAGACTCACCAGCAGCAAGAGCGACATCATTGATGTATACAGAGAAGAGAGTCGGCCCGAGAATTGAACCTTGTGGCACCCCCATAGAGACTGCCAGAGGTCCGGACAACAGGCCTTCCGATTTGACACACTGAACTCTGTCAGAGAAGTAGTTGGTAAACCAGATGAGGCAATTATTTGAGAAACCAAGGCTGTTGAGTCTGCCTATAAGAATGCGGTGATTGACAGAGTCGAAAGCCTTGGCCAGGTCGATGAATACGGTTGCACAGTAATGTCTCTTATCGATTGCGGTTATCATATCATTTAGGACCTTGAGCATGGCTGAGGTGCACCCGTGACCAGCTCTGAAACCAGATTGCATAGCGGAGAAGATACGGTGGGATTCTAAAGGGTCGGAAATCTGTTTGTTAACTTGGCTTTCGAAGACCATGGAAAGGCAGGGTAGGATAGATATAGGTCTGTAGCAGTTTGGGCCTAGAGTGTCTCCCCCTTTGAAGAGGGGGATGATCATGGCAGCATTCCAATCTTTGGGATTCTCAGACGATACGAAAGAGAGGTTGAACAGGCTAGTGATAGGGGTTGCAACAATTTTGGGAGATAATCTTAGAAAGAGAGGGTCCAGATTGTCTAGCCCGACTGATTTGTAGGGGTCCAGATTTTGCAGCTCTTTCAGAACATCAGCTATCTGGATTTTGGTGAATGAGAAATCGGGGAGGCTTGGGTGAGTTGCTGTGGGGAGTGCAGGGCAGTTGACCGAGGTAGGGGTAACCAGGTGGAAAGCATGGCCAGCCGTAGAAAAATGCTTATTGAACTTCTCAATTATAGTGGTGACTGTGGTGACAGTGTTTCCTAGCCTCAGTGCAGTGGGCAGCTGGGAGGAGGTGCTCTTATTCTCCATGGACTTTACAGTGTTACAGAACTTAGGCACCAGTAGGTCTTAGCAGACAGCATTATTAATGTTATCAGTAGCCTACATTATGAATGGCCTAATACAATGACTATCCTCATTAGAGCCTGATAAAGCTCTTAAAACCTAATGAACTGCAGGTGAGATTGTGACAAGTCAAAGTTTCTGGCCAATCGGGACAGTATAATATAGTAGTTAGACCAAGAGGCAGTTTATCGAGGTCAGCCCAACTGTGAGGCAAAGTGTTACTGTTGTAGTGTGATCAAGGCAAGAGCAAGACCATCATCTGTAAAGAAAAGCTTTGAGAAAATAATACCCACGAGAAGGATGGCATGAGATTTGAACAGATTTGTGTGTACTGGAATTGAAGTTCTGCTGCAACTGAAGTGAAATCTCAGCTCTTTTCTCTTCTGTCCTTTTTCGAGGTCTTTCCTAAAAATGCTGAACTGTTTGGTTAACTGGAACACGCCAACCCTTCCATGCCTACTGGTGCTGTTGCCATGGAGACTTGTCTCCGTTACGGAACTGATTCAGTTACTATGGCAACCTGAAAATCCCCCAAAATGTGGAAAGTGGAGCACGTAACACACACACACACACAATGCTCTAATCCACATCTCGTCTGTGTTAATTTTGGTACTTACATTTTTTTTGTTGTCTAGTCTTAGTCATTTTGACTAAAATATCATTAAGTCTTAGTCACATTTTTGTCATTTGAATAATGATTTAATCTAGTCATTGTCAAAATGATGAAAACATTATTAACATTAACATTATTTCAGCTTTTATTTTTTTCATCACATTCCAAGTGGGTCAGAAGGTTACATACACTTAATTAGTATTTGGTAGCATTGTCTTTATTTTGTTTAACTTGAGTCAAAAGTTTTGGGGAGCCTTCCACAACCTTCCCACAATAAGTTGGGTGACTTTTGGCCCATTCCTCCTGACAGAGCTGGTGTAACTGAGTCAGGTTTGTAGGCCTCCTTGCTCGCACAAGCCTTTTCAGTTCTGCCCACAAATGTCCTATAGGATTGAGGTCAGGGCTTTGTGATGACCACTCCAATACCTTGACTTTGGTGTCCTTAAGTCATTTTGCCACAACTTTGGAAGTATGCTTGGGGTCATTGTCCATTTGGAAGAGCCATTTGCGACCAAGCTTTAGGGAGACTCGGCTACGTTGGCTACAGAACATGTATATGAAATGCAGTGGGAAAAGCATGAGGGTTGTATGAGATTACATATTCAAAGACAGCCTGCTTTTCTATAGCCGACTCAAGGGAGAGATAAACATAGCTAGACTGTTGTTTTATTATTAAAATCAGTGCTGCTATTGTTTTTAATTTTGTAAAGCAGCATGTGTTTTTTAACCAGGCAAATGGTAGCTAACTAGAAAGCTGGTGGTGAGATAGTTAGGTGAAGCAAGAGTCACATGCACAGGCTCAGCCTGTCTGCTGCTCTGCCCACACTAATCGATTGCTCAACCGCAGCTTACCAGCTGATGTAGGCTGTGTTTGCCTGGTGTGACCCGTCCTTCCCACTGCTGAACACATTTTCTCTCTTCTCATCTTAGTCAACTGAAATAAATAATAATGTTTCTTTAGTTATAGTTTTTTTCTGGGTCTATTTTGCCTTAAAAATATAAAAATGTTTGATTTAAAAAAAAATTGTTAACAAAATTAACCCTCCATCACATCAGTCATTTAACAAAGCCAGAGCTCATGTGACGAACAGGGATTACAGATTTATTGACCATGTTTAGATTTGTGCAAAACAGATTATCATTCCTCATGCTGTTGTATATGAATATTTATCATACTGTTTAATCCCACCCTGTCCATCTCTATTTCCTCCCTCTCCATATGTTCCCTTGATGAAACACGGTGTCCTCAGATCACAGGTGCAGAACTTTGGATAAAAGCGCCTGCTAAATAGCATATATTATTATTATTATTATATTATATTATAAAATGCACGCACCCACACAGTCACCCACACAGTCACCCACACTTATACACACATACCCCTCCACCCCCAAACATAGTAGAAAAGTACACACCAAATCCCGGGTCAGTAACAGAAAGAAAGCCACAGAGTTTCTGAAGAGGCTTATGAAAGGGGCCTATAATTACAGAGCACCAGAACGAGTAGCTTGGAACACGGATTTACAAAAGGACTGCATGAGGAACAGAGGCAGAGCAGTGAAACGCTTCAAACTGCAAGCCTGGGCGACTGATAAGAGATTAACTATGGTCAAGTTCAGTTTTAGTATCGACCTTGATAACGATAACAAATTACACAATTTTCCTAGAAAAGACTAGAGGCAGGGTATATGCACAAGAGTGTGAAATTGACCACATATGAAATAGCTGATCCCTGCCTTTCTTATGATGATAAATCAGTTCATAGCTGATGTTGGTGTTGGTCCAATGTCTGGTAGGGGGGTGAGTTGTCAGTTTTCTGCTTGGTAATGAAGATGAATTAATGACATTTCCAGTAATTAGAGGATTTCCTTGTTGAAGCATTGACTCGGCAGTTCTAGCTGACGTCAGTTATTGGGCCTACAGCAAGATGGATTGTTATTGAAACTGTCCTTGAACGCATTGCGACTTTACTACTCTAAGTTGTGACGTAAGAGGCAGGGCTAACTCAAGACAATTTGGAAATCTGCTGTACAATTATGGATGTGTTTATGATTAATTTTGTAGCTTCCCCCTTACGATCCTTCAAAGCTGGGACCGAGAGACTGAAAAACAGCTTCTATCTCAAGGCCATCAGACTGTTAAACAGCCACCACTAACATTGAGTGGCTGCTGCCAACACACTGACTCAACTCCAGCCACTTTAATAATGGGAATTGATGGAAATTGATGTAAAATATATCACTAGCCACTTTAAACAATGCTACTCAATATAATGTTTACATACCCTACATTATTCTTCTCACATGTATATGTATATACTGTACTCTATATCATCTACTGCATCTTTATGTAATACATGTATCACCAGCCACTTTAAACTATGCCACTTTGTTTACATACCCTACATTACTCATCTCATATGTATATACTGTACTCGATACCATCTACTGCCTATGCCGTTCTGTACCATCACTCATTCATATGTCTTTATGTACATATTCTTTATCCCTTTACACTCTGTGTTGTCTGTTCACACTGCTATGCTTTATCTTGGCCAGGTCGCAGTTGTAAAGGAGAACTTGTTCTCAACTCGCCTACCTGGTTAAATAAAGGTGAAATAAATTAAAAATAAAATAAAAGTGTATAAGGTAGTAGTTTTGGAATTGTTAGGTGAGATTACTCGTTGGTTATTACTGCATTGTCGGAACTAGAAGCACAAGCATTTCACTACACTCGCATTAACATCTGCTAACCATATGTATGTGACAAATACATTTGATTTGATTTGACTTTGAGTCTTACTGTAAGCAGATATGAGTGCAAGGCTTGGTACAGTACACAGCAGAGGCCTTAGTATCAGTGTATCATGGGTGAATGAATGGATGGCACACACATCGTGTCTGTGTATGTGGGTCGTCTGACTGCAGGCCCTGATTGAGTGAGCCACTCAGCTCATATCAGTTGGGATCGGATCATGGTGGACATAGGGGTGGGCAGGAGTCTGCGTGACTTTCCCCCAGGCGCCGTGTGCCCTTCATGGTGCATAATCAAGCCGCTCTCCACAGCCTAGGCCTCCATCAGCCCAGTAAACATCAAGCCCACACGTCAGACTCCACAGACGTCATCGGCCTATCTAGACCTCAGCATTCTCTCTCTCAACCTCCATGTGTCATATTAATTACATCCTCAACATGGACCTCGATCTGCTCCTTGATGATGGATCAAATATACTGTCTCTCTCAGCCTCCATCATTCAACTTCACTACATCCACAATCTCTCCCTCTAAAGACATCTGGATAATTGCGTCTGCTAAATGACAAAAACGCCATGTAAAATGAGCCCATCAGTCTATAATAATCCAAGTACAAATCATATCCAGTGTCTCTAAACCGACACTCCACTTTAACAACACATCCCTTCTCAGTTTACAGCTCCACTACTGATAAAGGCCTCTAAGCCTCTTTATGTATCCTGTCACTTCGCCCCGTCAACTGTCTCACACATGCATCAGGTGAGCCATGCCTGTAGTGTAAAGCAGCATTCCTCACATACTTTCCACATTGTCAAGCTGTGGTATCACCCTACCCAGTTCAGCATTTTCCAATCCTGGTAAGCCGATTTGGATGTGGAACAAAGGCTCTGCTGCCACTAAGAAACAACGGCTTCCAATACGAGGGTCAGAGGGTACATGTAAACCCAAAATGTTACTTAGGGAGATTACCACTCCGTGGTGTGTTGTTATGTGTTAATAACAATTAGACTACGTTACCCAGTAGGCTATGCGGGGGGTTGAAGAATGCCTTGCATGGCTAAACATGGAGTTTTCTAGCTGAAGTATATGCTATTTAAAAGGAGTTAAACCTACGCCCCAGTTTGTCATTATATAAGGAACAAACATAACATGGTGTCAGACTGGTAGTCGCTATGACGAGACAGAGATAAGAAAGGAGTAACTGCAAATTTCCGCATCGAAAATGGAACATTCTACCACAAGTCAAGTGACGTGAGAAGTCGAAGATGCCAGCTTGCAAGAGCGAGGGGCAACGAGCCGCAGCAGCGAGAGTGACAGCAGCGAGAGTGACAGCAGCGAGAGTGAGGCTGCATTGGAATCTGTTGACGAGCAAGTTGATGAGCAACATACGTAAGAGAAATTGATACTGTTCCTGTTCTCCGTCATGGATAGGCTTAGTCCTCCTACTCCTATGCAGTTAATAGGCAATTTAGCTGACAATTGGAAACGTTTCAAGCAGAGATTCAATATCTACCTAGCAGCCAGTGGTGCAGGGGGAGATGATGACAAATTGAAAGCTTCCTTGACATTGACTGTGCTAATGGCTAAATTTGAGGAGTACTTTGTACCAAGCCAGAACGTCATGTTTGAGAGATACAAGTTTTTCTCTCATGATCAGAAACAGGGAGTCAGTTTGGACCCGTATTTGGCTGAGCTGAACACACTGAGAAAAACTTGTGAATTTGAAAATCTGAAAGACTCACTAGTGAAAGACAGGATAGTCTGTGGCACACTTGATAATGGACTCAAGGAGCGATTGCTGCGTGAGCAAGATTTAACTGTGGATAAAGCAGTGAATATGTGTCGAGCAGCTGAAACCGCCAGAGCACACGCTAAAGAGCTGTGCAGGGAAGAGACGTCAGTGTATGCAATAAAAAGAGACGAGCAACACACACACAACGCCGTACAAAACATAAACAAGCAAAAGAGAGAAATCAAAACACTACATGTGGAAAATGTGGATTTATCCACAAGCCAAAACAATTCCCTGCACATGGCAAATCATGTAACAACTGTAACGACGCATGGAAAAGATGGACGTCATCACAAAAATGGATCAACCTACAGACTGGGGAAGCTCACTGGTTATTGTGGGGGAAAAGAACGGCGATCTCAGGATATGTCTAGACCCGAGAGTTCTCAACAAAGCAATCAAGAGAGAGCATTTCAGAGTTGCC
The DNA here is from genome assembly GCF_021184085.1 of Oncorhynchus gorbuscha. Lineage (NCBI taxonomy): Eukaryota > Metazoa > Chordata > Actinopteri > Salmoniformes > Salmonidae > Oncorhynchus > Oncorhynchus gorbuscha. The sequence goes on along the minus strand of NC_060190.1, from coordinate 46,924,720 downwards.
AACCAGAGAAGAGATAATGTCAGTAAGCCTGATGCCTCATCAGGATTCTGGCAAATGAAGCTAGCTGATGCAAGCTCAAGGCTATGCACATTCAACACACCTGAGGGCAGGTACAGATTTCTTTGTCTACCATATGGGATTCTCTCAGCACTTGCACTCAGCACTAATGTGAAAAGACAATCCATATGATCTTCGAGCACATTCCAGGACTGGAGACTTTGACGGATGACATCATCATCTGGGGGTCCACAAAAGAAGAACACGATGCGAGAGTGAGACAAGTGCTGGACCTGACACGGAACGTCAACCTAAAACTAAACAAGGACAAATGCGAGTTTGGTGTGAAAACACTTACCTTCGTGGGAGACGTACTTTCAGAGGACGGAGTCAAACCAGACCCGAGGAAAACATCAGCTATCAACAACATGGAGCGCCCGAAGAACAAGGACGATTTGAGACGCTTCATGGGCATGATCACCTACCGTACAAAGTTCATACCTCAACTGTCAGCACAGTCCGCTCCACTCAGATGTCTTTTGGAACAGAAAAATGTATGGGAATGGTCCCATGAACAGGAAAACTGCTTCAAAAACCTAAATAAGACAATCACAGAAGAGCCAGTGCTCAGGTTCTATGATCCAGAGAAAAGCACAAGGATTTCTGCAGACGCGTCACAGTTTGGCCTGGGAGCAGTTCTTCTGCAACAGCATGACGACACATGGCAACCCGTCGCTTATGCGTCCAGAGCCTTGACAGGCGCAGAGATAAGGTATGCACAAATAGGGAAAGAACTACTGGCGAGCACATACGCTTGCGAAAGGTTTCACCAATACGTCTACGGACGAGACTTCGAAGTAGAAACTGACCACAAGCCATTGGTGTCAATCATGTCTAAGCCCCTGAATGATTATCCAATGAGAATCCAGGGAATGTTGATCAGACTGCAAAAGTATGATGTGAAGATGATCTATACCCCGGGAAAGTTCATGCTCGCCGCCGACACTCTTTCTTGAGCAGTCGACAAGAAGGAGCTTCGACACACAGAAAAACACTGAGATTCAAGCCTACGTCGACCTGATCGTAGCATCACTTCCTGTGTCTTCTGAGAGAATGGAGCAGATCAAAAGAGAGACCGCAGCTGACCAAACAATGACAGAGTTGAAAGAAATAACACTGATAGGATGACCCGCACAGAAAAACAACTGTCCGAGGAGAATACAGGATTACTGGATGTGCAGAGCAGAGCTCACCAATGTGGATGACATAGTGTTCAAAGGCAATAAGATTGTCATTCCCATGACACTACGCAAAGAAATGCTACAGAAAATAGACAAGGGCCACTTGGGTGAGGAAAAATGCAAACGACGAGCACGAGAAGTAGTGTACTGGCCAAGAATGAACCAGGAAATCAGCCAGACCACTGCTTCATGTGAACTGTGTTTGACCTACAGGCCAAAGGAAGCAGGAAGCAGAGCCGCTAATGCCTCATCCAGTACCCAACAGACCCTACTACAATGTTGGAGTTGACCTTTTTGACTGCAATGGCAAAATTCACATTGTTGTTACCGACTACTACTCAAACTACCCTGAAGTAGCAACACTGCCAGCTACCTCCAGCAAAGCTGTAATCACCTACCTGAAATTAGTCTTTGCAAGACATGAGTTTGCGTTTGAACTGTACTCAGACAATGGCCCACAGTTCTCAAGTTCCGAATTTCGATCGTTCACTAACGACTGGGGATTCCGACACAACAACTCCAGCCCCAACTACCCAAGGTCCAATGGCTTAGCAGAGAGTTCAGTCAAAATTGTCAAAGGTCTGATGAAAAAGGCACACGATGGAAAGGAGGATTTCCTAAAAATCTGAACTACCGCAGCGCACCGCTGCAGAACGGACTTTCACCTGCACAAATGTTGATGGGACGTCGCATCAGAACCAACCTACCCATCCATGAGGACTTGTTAACACCCAGAGGTGCTCACAAAGTCAAACTCGCAAAGGAAAAACAGAAAGACAAACAAAAACAGCGACACGACAAAAGTGCCAGCACTTACCTGAACTGAAACCTGGAGATCATGTACGACTCCGAGACATCACTACAGGGACCTGGATGCAGCAAAGGGTGTGTGCAGAGTGAAGTTGCACCGCGATCCTATGAAATCCAAACGGAGCATGGATCACAACTGAGACGAAACGGAGTGGATCTAAGGCTTCAGCCATTCACTCAAGGAACTGAGGATCATCAGGAGGATACTGCTGAAGCGTCAAATGCCTTTAGAAATGGACAATTCCGTCAGAAGACCCTGACTGACAATGAACGTTGTCCAACTGTTTCAGGAAGCACTTCAGCAGAGCGACCAAAAAGGACTGTGAGAGCCCCTGAAAGGCTTATTGAGAATTGCTGAAAAAAAGGGGCACCTGGACTGAATGTTTTGTTAATGTGAAAAGAAAAGGAAAGAGCCACAATATAGTATTGTTGGACAGACTATATTTAGTTGAAAAAAATAAAAATTGGGGGGAAAGAAATTGGGGAGAAGAAAATTGCATGTTATGCAGGTTGAGTAAACAAATGTGATGTGACATGTGTAGTTGCATTAAAAAGTAGTTTTCTTTTAATTAAAGGAAAGAAGATGTGTTGGTATGTGTTAATAACATTTAGACTACGTTACCCAGCAGGCTTTGCGGAGGGTTGAAGAATGTCTTGCATGGCTAAACATGGAGTTTTCTAGCTGAAGTATATGTTCATTAAAAGTAGTAAACCTACACCCCATTTTGTCATTATATAAGGAACAAACATAACACCTGGTTCTACCAGCCTACTACTTTACACAATACCAAATGTTTTCCGCTCTTGTAGTTTTTCTGGATTGCAGAGGATAATCTGAGCCCTAACGCCAGGGTCATAAACGTGCTACAACAGGTGTGGCAGTCACAGACGTCTCAGCCGGACAGAAAACAAAGAAAAACACCTCAACTGCATAACAGGATAAACTTTCAAATAGTGTGACGCATGTAATGAAAAGTGTCCTTAATTTTTCCATTGTGCACTCATAGACCCCAAGACCAGTCCATCAACAGGCAAAGGGACATTCTCTAAATCATATAAACTCCATTTAGTTAATTGTTTTAATTGAGTTGTGAACTGCCAATGCCCTTGGCTGTGAAAGAGGTGTAACTGGGTGGATAGGGTGAAGGAGTGACATCAGATTCAGTCCTCTTTATTCTCTCCATGAACCACACCTGTGTAGAAGAAGTGACTAATTTTCCCACAGGATGGCTTATTTAAACAGACTTCCTCCCTGCAAGTGTGGTGTGCCATGGTGACACAAGAGTATTTCAGTGGTCAATTTAACAGCCCTGTCATTTCTATTTACTGACTTTCCTCTCACAACCCCCCCACCTTATTTTACAACCCCCCCAACTTATTTTACACCCCCCACCTTACCTTATTTTACAACTCCCCCACCTTATTTTACAACCCCCCACCTTATTTTACAACCCCCCACCTTATTTTACAACTCCCCACCTTATTTTACAACCCCCCACCTTATTTTACAACCCCCCACCTTATTTTACACCCCCACCTTTTTAAACCCCCCACACTTTATTTTACAACCCCCCACCTTATTTTACAACCCCCACCTTATTTTACAACCCCCACCTTATTTTACAACCCCCACCTTATTTTACAACTTCCCCACCTTATTTTTCATCCCCCCACCTTATTTTACAACCCCCCACCTTATTTTACAACTCCCCCACCTTATTTTACAACCCCCCACCTTATTTTACACCCCCCACCTTTTTTAACCCCCCCCCACACTTTATTTTAAAACCCCCCACCTTATTTTACAACACTCTGTGCCCCTGCCACCCCTTTCCTAGAAGTATTATGCGCTCAATGACAGGAAAGTGCTTTTCCACAAAGAAATGTCTTTATTTTACTTCCAACATACAACATACTGTTTACTCACAGGTATACAAGAGAGGTATCTTGCAAAAAAACTAGATTCACTAATGTCATCAGAACAGAACATTTAGAACAGTAATATGGAATGTAGGAATTCTTTTCTCCATTTTGTTTCTCATTTTTTTTGTTTAGTTTATTTTGAAGAAATATTTCAAATAAATAAAGATTCTATATACACTTTCTCTATATAGTATTTATTGTCCTAACCAATATATTCTCTTCTTCAGTCACCATTTCAGGAATGACAAACAAAGAAAGTTACAAAGTATTGATGTTATCCCCTTATTACCCCCTACTTTAAATGTCTATGATTTAGGGACAAAACAGTACAGGGGGGGGGTGTATGGTGGAAATATGAAATGTCAGCCATAGGAGAGCGAGGAGATCACTCGTTACAAAGCTGCCAGCCCCGTTTAGTCTGTACAGAAGCAACCCCCACTCGTGTGTGCTGTGCTGTTGGGGGAATATCAGTCCAAACTCCATCCACAAACACCTCATGTCACCTTACAGTTTAATAAGCACCAAGTCTGACTCCCAGAACTACACTTAAGCTTTACGTCTCTCTCTCAGAGAGACCATACAGTAAAGAAAACAGTCTGTAACAGAGGAGCAGAGAGGTGGAAACGAGAGGAAAGGAGGACAGAACGATACAGGAGTCCTTGAGCCTGTTAATAGACCAGAGTCTCAGTCACAATCTCTCCCACCACATAGAAAAGAAAGAAAGGAAGAAATAGAGAGAACAGCCACAGAGACAAGATGCAAACGAGTGCACAAGTGGTCCTGTCCCGTGTTGGTTCAGGGGGAGGGTGGGGAGTGCAGAACCGACTCCAGCGTGGCCTCTCCCCCGGGCCAGAAACTCCATGGTTGTCCCCTACAGTAGGTGGGGGGTCAGACCCCCAGCCGTGTGGTGCCCATTAGGACCAGGCCATTGTCGGAGGAGGGTAAATCAGGGCTACAGCGACAGCTCAGTGCTGTTATTCCCAGGTTAGGTTCAAGTTTCCCAGAGTGGAGGCTCAGTCTTTAGTCGGCGCTGTGCTCCTCCAGCTGGGAGATGATGGTGATGAGGTTTTGCAGGCCGAAGATGTAGCCGCTGTCCTGACCCTCATGCACAACACTGTCCTCCCCATAATGGCGACACGTCGTATGAGCAAAGTCTATCATCCTCACATCCACTGCCGGGCTGCTGGCCTCCCCTGCTGCACCACGGGACGAGCGACCGACGCTACCGTTACTGCTACTGCTACCGTTACTGCTACTGCTACCGTTACTGCTCCCTCCAGCACTGCTACCAGCTGCCGAGCCACGGGTGAACCCAAACGCCCCCTCTTCCTCTTCCTCATCTGAGAGCTCGTCCTCATCACCCTCCTCTCCTCCGCGGTGGCGTCGAGTGGGGGCGCGAGGGCGAGGGGGCTCCCCATCATAGATGATGAGGAGGGAGGAGGAGTAGAAGCGGTAAGACTCGCAGGACTCCAGGGTTTCCTGCATCTCCCGGAGCTTCCGCAGCACCGGGGAGAGCAGCTCGTGCCGCAGACGCTGCCCATCGTGGAAGAACTGGAAAAGGGCATCTTTGAAGCCCGGCAGGCTCAGCTTCCTCCCGTGGTACTTGTTCATGAACATCAGCTGGCCTGAGTCCGACTGGTACACCTGCATGCCACAAAGGCGGACACCGATGGAGGCGGAAGTGCTCTGTTGACATTTGCGGATCTGGTTGGCCTTCTTCTCCTCTGACGCATCGTCACCATGCTGCCGCGTGCCCATCTTCAGGTCCAGCACGCACGGCACCGCGTGACGCCACGTCAGGTTCTCCAACAGGATGAATTTGTATTGGTTGCGATGCTTGGAGTTCTCCTTCATCCTCTGGAGGTGCTGCTGGTGGCATTTCAGACTCCAGGGGTTGTGTTTGATCTGCTTCCGATCTAGGCTGTAGCGGAGAACCTCTGCCTGCTGCTGCACCTCCGCACCGTTATAACTACACACACAGAGAGGAAAGAGAGGTTAGATATCTGCCAATCACCATACAGTACATATTTGCTGTATAGAATCTATGAATCTACGTTGGTGTTTGGATATATTTGTATATACAGTATGTGTACCGATGTAACAGTGTATGTGCTCACCTTTTGCTCTTGTTCTCTTTAGTGCTCTGTCTGACCCGGTCTTTGCTGTAGTTGTCATTATCTAGCAATAGGGACGATGATTTCTTGTTGCCCCACTTGATCATCTTACTCTTAGGCTCGCATTCAGCTGAGGGGTCCTTGTTTTCCATGTTCTCTGGTTCATTGTGGAGGGGGTAAGCGATGAGACACAGGTTGCCCTCTTCATCTTCCTCAAAGCTGACTGACACCACACCTGAGAGAGGGAGAGATGGAGGGAAGCGGGAAAGAGAACGATAGGAAGGTGGTTAGTACCCGGCATTGGATTTTTTATTTTATAATGCTATGATGAAGCCAAAACCTCCCAGTAACTGGTTAGTCATAGGCAGTTCTTACCAACTGGGTCCTGCTTCCAGCCAAATACACTCTGTAAAGAGAAAGACAAACACAAACAAACACAGGCTTTCCTATTGAGGGAGCAGAGAGAGAGAGCGGGTAGGGGGCAAGGAGGCAGCAGAGAGAGAGAGCGGGTAGGGGGGCAAGGAGGCAGCAGAGAGAAAGAGCGGGTGGTGGGGCAAGAAGGTAGCAGAGAGAGAAAGCGGGTAGGGGGCAAGGAGGCAGCAGAGAGAGAGAGCGGGTAGGGGGCAAGGAGGCAGCAGAGAGAGAGAGCGGGTAGGGGGCAAGGACGCAGCAGAGAGAGAGAGAAGGTAGGGGGCAAGTAGGCAGCAGAGGGAGAGAGCGGGTAAGGGGGCAAGGAGGCAGCAGAGAGAGAGAGCGGGTAGGGGGCAAGGACGCAGCAGAGAGAGAGAGAAGGTAGGGGGCAAGTAGGCAGCAGAGGGAGAGAGCGGGTAAGGGGGCAAGGAGGCAGCAGAGAGAGAGAGCGGGTAGGGGGCAAGGACGCAGCAGAGAGAGAGAGAAGGTAGGGGGCAAGTAGGCAGCAGAGGGAGAAAGCGGGTAGGGGGCAAGGAGGCAGCAGAGAGAGAGAGCGGGTAGGGGGCAAGTAGGCAGCAGAGAGAGAGAGAGGGAAGGGGGGGCAAGTAGGCAGCAGAGAGAGAGAGCGGGTAGGGGGCAAGTAGGCAGCAGAGAGAGAGAGCGGGTAGGGGGCAAGTAGGCAGCATAGAGAGAGAGCCGGTAGGGGGCAAGTAGGCAACAGAGAGAGAGAGCGGGTAGGGGGGCAAGTAGGCAGCAGAGAGAGAGAGCGGGTAGGGGGGCAAGAAGGTAGCAAAGAGAGAAAGTGGGTAGGGGGCAATGAGGCAGCAGAGAGAGAGAGAGAAGGTAGGGGGCAAGTAGGCAGCAGAGAGAGAGAGAGCGGGTAGGGGGCAAGTAGGCAGCAGAGAGAGAGAAAGCGGGTAGGGGGCAAAAAGGTAGCAGAGAGAGAGAGCGGGTAGGGGGGCAAGGAGGCAGCAGAGAGAGAGAGCGGGCTGGTGGGGCAAGGAGGCAGCAGAGAGAGAGAGAGCGGGTAGAGGGGCAAGTAGGCAGCAGAGAGAGAGAGAGCGGGTAGAGGGGCAAGGAGGCATCAGAGAGAGAGCGGGTAGAGGGGCAAGTAGGCAGCAGAGAGAGAGAGAGCGGGTAGGGGGCAAGTAGGCAGCAGAGAGAGAGAGAGCGGGTAGGGGGCAAGTAGGCAGCAGAGAGAGAGAGAGAGAGCGGGTAGTGGGGCAAGTAGGCAGCAGAGAGAGAGAGGGTAGGGGGCAAGGAGGCAGCAGAGAGAGAGAGCGGGTAGTGGGGCAAGTAGGCAGCAGAGAGAGAGAGCGGGTAGGGGGCAAGTAGGCAGCAGAGAGAGAGAGCGGGTAGGGGGCAAGTAGGCAGCAGAGAGAGAGAGTGGGTAGGGGGCAAGTAGGCAGCAGAGAGAGAGAGCGGGTAGGGGGGCAAGTAGGCAGCAGAGAGAGAGAGCGGGTGGGGGGCAAGTAGGCAGCAGAGAGAGAGAGCGGGTAGGGGGGCAAGGACGCAGCAGCAGCAACAATGTATGTGTTCCCAAGTACTTCAAATGTGTACGTGAGAATGAACCCAAGAAGCAAAGAGATACACAAACACCACAGGAGGCTCGAATGTGACACTCAGTCCAACCTTTATTGAGAAACTACCAAACCCACCCAAACCACACATTAACTGATACACATAGTGCTACAAGGTTTCAAGGCAACCCAAAGGAAACGATAGCAAAGATACACTGTATAAACTCAAAAACAACCACGACAACAACACACCTGAATTATATTTCATTAAGATACAACAGTTCCATCAAGTCGGGCATTTTGCGAGCACCGTCTCTCTATTTTAAGAGTCCATTCAGGTTTGACTTGCCTTTTTATACAGCATTTCAAGGCAATAATCCAAACACACTAAAAAGTAAAAAGGGAAGGGATGGATGGGGTGGTGGGGAGGACAGGGTGGTGGGGAGGACAGGGTGGTGGGAAGGACAGGGTGGTGGGGAGGAGGGTGGTGGGAAGGACAGGGTGGTGGGAAGGACAGGGTGGTGGGGAGGAGAGTGGTGGGAAGGACAGGGTGGTGGGAAGGACAGGGTGGTGGGGAGGACAGGGTGGTGGGGAGGACAGGGTGGTGGGAAGGACAGGGTTGTGGGGAGGACAGGGTGGTGGGGAGGACAGGGTGGTGGGAAGGACAGGGTGGTGGGGAGGACAGGGTGGTGGGGAGGAGGGTGGTGGGAAGGACAGGGTGGTGGGGAGGAGAGTGGTGGGAAGGACAGGGTGGTGGGAAAGACAGGGTGGTGGGGAGGACAGGGTGGTGGGGAGGAGGGTGGTGGGAAGGACAGGGTGGTGGGAAGGACAGGGGTGGTGGGGGATTGACAGGGGTGGTGGGAAGGACAGGGTGGTGGGAAGGACAGGGTGGTGGGATTGACAGGGTGGTGGGAAGGACAGGGTGGTGGGGAGGGTGGTGGGACAGGGTGGTGGGAAGGACAGGGTGGTGGGGAGGAGGGTGGTGGGAAGGACAGGGTGGTGGGAAGGACAGGGTGGTGGGGAGGAGGGTGGTGGAAGGACAGGGTGGTGGGAAGGACAGGGTGGTGGGGAGGAGGGTGGTGGGAAAGACAGGGTGGTGGGAAGGACAGGGTGGTGGGGAGGAGGGTGGTGGAGAGGAGAGTGGTGGGAAGGACAGGGTGGTGGGGAGGAGGGTGGTGGGAAGGACAGGGTGGTGGGGAGGAGGGTGGTGGGAAGGACAGGGTGGTGAGAAGGACAGGGTGGTGGGGAGGAGGGTGGTGGGTCTCCAGAACACTTTCATAGAAAACTGTACACACTTACTTATTCCTGGGATCATTTATGATGCGTTCCCTAAACATGCACACACCCCTACCCCACTCTACCTAATAAACCCCTGTAGAAGAGCCTATGTATTGCAACCCTCTCTGCAGGCTGGGGGAAGGGGGCAGTGGGTGTCAAGACAGGAAGAGCAAACATCACAGCTGCAGGGGCTGACAGATAAATTAGAGAGAGAGAGGGAGGGATTGGGAGATGGAGAGAGATAGGGAGGAGGATGGATATTCAGCATCCCATTGAATATAAACATGATAATAAGACTGACAACAAAAGCAAATCCCAGCCTTTCTGAAATACAAACAAAAACATCCCTGGTTTACACTGGAGGGAAGGTTCTCTACAGCATCAAGACAGACCCTTCATTAGGGCCTATGTGTATTTAGTGATAACGGGTGTGTTGGCCAGTGACATGGAGGACAATGGGACCCAGTGCTTATCTCTCCTCTGCAGCTCCCGCCTTTAGTGATGTCATGCACAGTGATGTCACTACCCTGCAGCAGTTAACCCTCTACTGGCCAGGCCTGTTTCAACTGTCAGAGCTGCACTGTCAGCGGGGCATGTGAGGATGAGTGTTTAAGTGCCTGCGACTCATGTGTTTTGTGAGTACGCGAGTGTGTGAACGTGACTGTATATGGGCCAACATACGTTTGTAAGAGTGTGAGAGTGTGTGTAAAAGTGTTTTGAGCAGAAGTGAATGTGTTTGTTATGTAATATTCTCAGTGTCACCAGACGTCTGTGCTCTTCTTTCTACAACTTCATCTCCCATCCAAATCACCCTGGGGTTTTTTATAGTTCCACGACGCATTGCTGCGGAGTCAGATACCACGCTGGTGCCTCAACTCTGTCACAGTGCCAGGGTAGGAGTGACTTGATAGAAAGTGTGTGTGAGATGTGCGTGTGTAGGCCGATCTGTGAGTGCAAGTGTCAGGAGACACCGTATGTCGCATCACGGTCAATGAAAAACAACACAGAGTGAGATTTTCCACCCAAGGTGTGTGAGAGTGTTTGTGTGTGTGTGTATATGTGTGTGTGTGTGTGTGTGAGAGTGTTTGTGTGTGTACTCGTTAAACACACATTTTTTTGATTGAACATTTATTTAACTATCCATGACAGGCTGATGTCCAGTCAGACACCGCTATCTCTCCCACTCAGCATTCCGTCTCTGATGATCAGCCCCATTATTATTGAGTATGCTGGGAACTGGATCCTTCCTCCAGGAACTTTAGCCCTCTTCGGAGATGCAGGCAGGTGCAGGGCTACTGGGCTTTTATCCCTACTGTCAGGAGAGGGTCTGAGCAGACAAGATAGCGATACTGTTGGTCCTCTGTGATATTTCAAAGGTGATCGAATCCAATGGAACAAAATATAATATAAAACACATTAAATCCTGTTTGTGTGACTGACACCCAACCAAGGACACCTTTGTGTGGGAGGGTTGTCTCTGTCTAATGCAGAATGCCTGGCTCACACCTATCCATCAGGGGATAAAGATCCTGTCATACACACCCCCACCACCATTACATAACCTGACACTGCAGAGCCCTGATGTATCATGCAGTCACATACTGTCTGTCCCCAACCCCCCACTTAAGCACCACCATGAAACGAATCCCTTTGTGCTGCTGTGGTACTGCCATCTCCAGTGACCTACTGTAATCCTAAATGCAGCTAATGTTACAAAACACTGCAGCTGACCATATCAGTGGAGAAACCAGGGAGAGATTAAGAGGTGGATGTAGAAAGATAGAGAGAGAAGATGGGAGATGGGGAGAGAAATGTGGGGCAGTAGCAGTGGCGCACACAGCATAATGGATGTTATTCAGATGATGGTAGCGTTATATTGTAGGTTTAGGTTGGATCAGGGAATAAGCTTACCTCTGTACTGGGGGGTGAACTTCCTCATTTCGGGGGGCAGGCTCTTGTAGAACTGGTGTTCTCGGGGGATGAGGGGCTTGCAGATGGTCTGGTCGCCGAAACGCAGTACGCAAGAGTGGCCCCCCACCTGGTGCACAAAGGGCTCAAGCATCACCCCTTTCCCGGGATAGGGGAGCTTCCCGTCTGCCTGCATAAGGGCTTCTAGAGCAGGGCTCATCCTCACTCCGCATCGGACAGCTAAACTGGAGGGGCCCACGATGAGGCTGCTCGGGCTGTCTATCTTCTGGCTGTACCGCTCTTTTTCTCTGGGGGGCGTTAGAGGACACCTGCTCGGACAGCAGAGACCACAGCAGGAAAAAGAAAGGGTGCAGCAGGAAGGAGAAGAGAAAAAACGTTTAGTTCCCCGTGCTATCCTGGTCCGAAAGCAGAGTAGTATAGTCCAGGTTCGGGTTAAGGTAATATCCCTGTGTACGTAGTGCTAGTAAATCATTATTTTCGACAGGTCTGGGGCTGTAGGTTGCGTGTGAGAGCGAGTGTAGATTGTTCCTGACTCTGTCTGTCGCCGATACTGAACTGGGGTCTGTACGGAGCTCAGATCAAGAAAAATATAAAAACAGGTCGGCCCCGCCTCATACCCGCTTCAGCCTATCAGAGCTCAGCAGCTGTTGTTGGGTGGGAACTAAGCACTGAGATCAGGAACAAGCAAACAAAGGAAGGAGAGCACTGCAGAGAGAGAGAGAGAGAGAGAGAGAGAGAGAGAGAGAGAGAGAGAGAGAGAGAGAGAGAGAGAGAGAGAGAGACAGACAGACAGACAGACAGACAGACAGACAGACAGACAGACAGACAGACAGACAGACAGACAGACAGACAGACAGACAGACAGACAGACAGACAGACAGACAGACAGACAGACAGACAGACAGACAGACAGACAGACAGACAGACAGACAGACAGACAGACAGACAGACAGACAGACATGAAATGCATAGGCCAGTACGTTCATATCTGTTGAATTGGTTGCTGCTTATGAAACATTCTACTTATCATTCCGATGCCACTGCAGAAGATAATTTGAATCTGGGAGAGAGAGACCCACGTGAAAAAAATACTATAGTATTCACTGTAGTGCTTTTTGCAGACTTTAATGTAGTATTTACTGTGGTGTTTTTGTTGATCTGTACTTTACTAATGATATATTTTACAACTTTTACTTGACTACATTCCTCAATAAAATAATGTGCTTTTTACTCCATACATTTTCCTGACACCCAAAAATTCTAGTTAAATTTTCAATGCATAGCAGGACAGGAAGATGGTCCAATTCACACACTCACCAAGAGAACTTCTCTGACATCTCTACTGCTTCTGATTTGATGGACTCACTAAACACAAATCAAATCCAATTTTATTAGTCACATGTGCCCAATACAACAGTGATATGCTTACTTACGAGCCCCTAACCAACAGTGCAGTTTCAAAAAATACAGATAAGAATAAGAGATAAAAGTAACAAGTAATTAAAGAGCAGCAGTAAAAAAATATATACATATATATATACATGGGGCTGCCGGTACAAAGTCAATGTGTGTGGGAGCGGGCACCGGTTAGTTGAGGTAGTATGTACATGTAGGTAGACTTAATTAAGTGACTATGCATAGATGACAATAGAGAGTGGCAGTGGTGTGGGGCAATGCAAATACTCTCGGTAGCCATTTGTCTAGATGTTCAGGAGTCTTATGGCTTGGGGGTAGAATCTATTTAGAAGCCTCTGGGACCTAGACTTGGCACCCCGGTACCGCTTGCCATGTGGTAGCAGAGAGAACAGTCTATGACTAGGGAGGCTGGAGTTTTTGACCATTTTTAGGGCCTTCCTCTGACACCACCTGGTGTAGAGGTCCCAATGCTCTAACCACTAGGCTACCTGTCGCCACTAGGCTACCTGCCGCAGTGCCTTGCGGTCAGAGGCCGAGCAGTTGCCATAACAGGCAGTGATGCAACCAGTCAGGATGCTCTCGATGGTGCAGCTGAAGAACCTTATGAGGATCTGAGGACCCATGCCAAATCTCTCCTGGGGGGGAATAGGTTTTGTCGTGCCCGCTTCATGAATGTCATGGTGTGCATGGACCATGTTAGTTTGTTGGTGATGTGGACACCAAGGAACTTGAAGCTCTCAACCTGCTCCACTGCAGCCCCATCAATGAGAATGGGGTTGTGCTCGGTCCTCTTTTTCCTGTAGTCTACAATCCTCTCCTTTGTCTTGATCACGTTGAGGGAGAGGTTGTTGTCCTGGCACCACATGGCCAGGTCTCTGACCTCCTCCCTATAAGCTGTCTCGTTGTTGTCGGTGATCAGGCCTACCACTGTTGTGTCATCGGCAAATTTAATGATAGTATTGGACTCGTGCCTGGCCGTGCAGTCATGAGTGAACAGGGAGTACAGTAGGGGGCTGAGCACGCATCCCAGAGGGGACCCCGTGTTGAGGATCAGCGTGGCGGATGTGTTGTTACCTACCCTTACCACCTGGGGGCGGCCTGTCAGGAAGTCCAGGATCCAGTTGCAGAGGGAGGTGTTATGTCCCAGGGTCCTTAGCTTATTGATGAGCTTTGAGGGCACTATGGTGTTGAACACTGAGCTGTAGTCAATGAACAGCATTCTCACATAGGTTTTAATTTGTCCAGGTGGGAAAGGGCAGTGTGGAGTGCAGTCATCTGTGGATCTGTTGGGGCGGTAGGCTACAGCCATGAGTGCTACGGGTCTGTAGTCATTTAGGCAGGTTACCTTGTTCTTGGGCACAGGCACTATGGTGGTCTGCTTAAAACATGTTGGTATTACAGACTCGGACAGGGAGAGGTTGAAAATGTCAGTGAAGACACTTGCTAGTTGGTCAGCGCATGCTCGCAGTACATGTCCTGGTAATCCGTCTGGCCCTGCGGCCTGGTGAATGTTGACCTGTCTAACGGTCTTACTCACATTGGCTGTGGAGAGCGTGATCTCACAGTCTTCCGGTACAGCTGATGCTCTCATGCATGTTTCAGTGTTATTTGCCTCAAAGCGAGCATAGCAGTAGTTTAGCTCGTCCGGTAGGCTCGTGTCACTGGACAGCTCTCGGCTGTGCTTCCCTTTGTAGTCTGTAATGGTTTGCTGGCCCTACCACAGCCGATGAGCGTCAGAGCCGGTGTTGTACCACTCGATCTTAGTCCTGTGCTGACGCTTTGTCTGTTTGATGGTTCGTCAGAGGGCATAGTAGGATTTCTTATAAGCTTCCGCTACTTGAAAGTGGCAGCTCTACCCTTTAGCTCAGTGCGGATGCTGCCTGTAATCCATGGCTTCTGGTTGGGGGTATGTACGTACAGTCACTGTGGGGACGATGCCATTAATGCACTTATTGATGAAGCCAATAACAGATGCGGTGTACTTCTCAATGCCATTGGAGGAATCCCGGAACATATTCTAGTCTGTTCTAGCAAAACAGTCCTGTAGCTTAGCATCTGCTTCATCTGACCACTTTTTATTGATCTAGTCACTGTTGCTTCCTGCTTTCATTTTTGCTTGTAACCAGGAATTATGGTCAGATTTGCCAAATGGAGGGAAAGAGAGAGCTTTATATGCATCTCTGTGTGTGGAGTAAAGGTGGTCCAGAGTTATTTTCCATCTGGTTGCACATTTAGCATGCTGATAGAAATTAGGTAAAACTGATTTAAGTTTCCCTGCATTAAAGTTCCCGGCTACTAGGAGCGCCTCCTCTGGGTGAGCGTTTTCTTGTTTGCTTATGGCAGAATACAGCTCATTCAATGCTACCTTAGTGCCAGCCTCTGGCTGTGGTGCAATGTAAACAGCTACAAAGAATACAGATGAAAACTCTCTCGGTAGGTAGTGTGGTCTACAGCTTATCATGAGAAACTATACCTCAGGTGAGTAATAGCTTGAGACTTCCTTAAATATCGTGCACCAGCTGTTGTTTACAAAAATACATAGACCGCCACCCCTCATCATATAACCAGCCAACCGTATGTTGATCAAATCAAATCAAATGTATTTATATAGCCCTTCGTACATCAGCTGATATCTCAAAGTGCTGTACAGAAACCCAGCCTAAAACCCCAAACAGCAAGCAATGCAGGTGTAGAAGCACGGTGGCTAGGAAAAACTCCCTAGAAAGGCCAAAACCTAGGAAGAAACCTAGAGAAGAACCAGGCTATGAGGGGTGGCCAGTTCTCTTCTGGCTGTGCCGCGTGGAGATTATAACAGATCATGGCCAAGATGTTCAAATGTTCATAAATGCATGGTCAAATAATAATAATCACAGGCAGAACAGTCGAAACTGGAGCAGCAGCACGGCCTGGTGGACTGGGGACAGCAAGGAGTCATCATGCCAGGTAGTCCTGAGGCATGGTCCTAGGGCTCAGGTCCTCCGAGAGAGAGAAGGAAAGAGAGAAAGGGAGAATTAGAGAGAGCATACTTAAATTCACACAGGACACCAGATAAGACAGGAGAAGTACTCCAGATATAAAAAAACTGACCCTAGCCCCCCGACACAAAACTACTGCAGCATAAATACTGGAGGCTGAGACAGGAGGGGTCAGGAGACACTGTGGCCCCAACCGATGATACCCCCGGTCAGGGCCAAACAGGAAGGATATAACCCCACCCACTTTGCCAAAGCACAACCCCCACACCACTAGAGGGATATCTTCAACCACCAACTTACCATCCTGAGACAAGGCCGAGTATAGCCCACAAAGATCTTCGCCACGGCACAACCCAAGGGGGGGGGGGTGCCAACCCAGACAGGAAGATCACATCAGTGACTCAACCCACTCAAGTGACGCACCCCTCCTAGGGACGGCATGAAAGAGCACCATATGTTGACATTGTCGTCATTCAGCCACGACTCCGTGAAGCATAAGATGTTACAGTTTTTAATTTCCCTTTGATAGTTTAATCTTCCCAGTTACTCGTTCATTTGATTGTCCAAAGATTGCATGTTTGTTAGCAGAATTGAGGGAAGTGGGTTTTTTTTATCCGATCGCCTCTGACTTCTCAGAAGGCAGCCCGCTCTCTGGCCTCTCTTTCTCCGCCTCCTCTTCACATAGATCACTGTGGTCGGGGCCTGTTCTCGAGGGAGCTCTATATTCTCCGCCTCGGGCTCATCAGAGTCGTGAACGAAGAAAAAGGATTCTGCTAGTCCGTGGTGAGTAATAGCAGTCCTGATGTCTAGAAGTTATTTTCGGTCATAAGAGACGGTAGCGGTAACATTATGTACAAAAGAGTAAAAAAATAAGTTACAAACAACGCAGATAAAAAAATAAAAAAACACAATCGGTTGGGGGCATGTAAAATGTCTGCCTTTTGCTCCGGCACCATCGAAATGCTTTGTTTGTAAATTATGTCTGGAGTATGCCCCTGGCAATCCATAAGTACAATTGTTTTTTAAATGGTGCGGTCAGGTTTGCTTAATATGAGGAATTTGAAATTATTTTAACTTATTTTTGATACTTAAGTATATCGAAAATCAAATACTTTAAAACTTCTACTCAAGAAGAATTATACTGGATGACTTTTTCTTGAGTCATATTCTATTAAGATATCATTACTTAACTCAAGTGTGACAGTTGGGTACTTTTCCACCACTGGTAATGAACAGCATTCAGTATTTCTGCTTCTTTTTATAACCTGTAGAGAACACAATATATTGTCTATACTTGGGATGTAGGTTTCTCACTTGTGGTGGTTCAAATTGGGACATGGGGAGTGGAATGGGCAGGGTATATGCAAATTAAATACTGTAGTATTCATTCTAGTTAAAAAATGGTATTGTTTTTGCAGACTGCAGTGTTTTTGCTTACATTTATGTAGTATTTACTATAGTATTCTACAGTATACAAAAAATCTATACTAAGTACTACACATGATCGAGGGATAGTACAGTGTGTGGTATAGTATTGTACAGTATACTACAGTTTACCACATACTTCTATAGTAAGTTTTAGTATTCTATAGTAAACTGTAGTTTTTCATGTGGGGAGGAACACAGAGAGGGAAATTGAAATAGATTTTCTAAGCAGTTTGCCATCCATTTAACCTGTTTGCCTTGTTATTCTTATCAGCTGATAAAGAGCAGAAAGAGATAGTTGTAGAGGGAAAGAGAAACTGGCAGAAGGAAGGAGACAGAAACTGATAGTGAAGAGAAGGGCTCTGCATGGTTGTCTTTCCTCAAATTGGGCTTGAAGAGCGCTAGTCTGAATATAAAACAACGAGAATGGTTCCCCCTCTCACCAAAAATCATTGCAGACAGACAGTAGACAGAGCAAAACCCCCAGACAAACACACTGACAAACAAATGGTGCCATAGCCACAAATAGCAGGTATTATGACGTTGCCCTGTTGGGTGAGGTTTATGACCCCCTCCCATAAATACCTTTCCACCTTTCCTCCTTTTCTCTCCACTCTACAGAATGGACTCTTGGAAAGCCCTGTGTTACCACAGAGAAAGTATGGTAACATCAAAAGGTTGGGGAATGGAACAATATTGGCCTTTCTCAACCAGTTGAAAGTATAATGTCTGGGACATTATATCTGATCATAGGACGACATGCATTGAATCTTGGAAAATCTACACATTCTAGTTATCAGATTCGCATGGAATTGTTGTGCAATTTAAATGTTTAAATATGAAACTATATGTGAGAAGATGAAATGTGATTTTAGCTTCTAAATGAGAGAATTGTTTTCATAAGTAAACTTACGCTCATTCAATGGCCAAGCCCAAGTGAACAGGGATGAAACACGGCCTTCCCTTCCCCAGTACAAAAGCCCCGGTGACCCAATTCACAGTGGACTAAACAAACCCTGGCATGAGCTGTGGTTGTGAATGGTTGAACGACTACTCTATCTAACAAAATTTACATGAGACCAGATCACATGGAGGTGACGATCACCATGCTGGAATGGTGAATTTCGACTAGACCAGCCAGAATACAGCACGAGCTGATTACGAGCTGATTATGAACTTTGAACTATTATTCACTAAAGTAGAAGTGATCCATCCTATACGTCACTTTATCAGCTGCAATTGTAAACATATGTGGCCTAGGAAAGGACAGACAATCTCCTAAGAACGAAAGGGCACATTAACGTATCCTCTCTACAACACTACGACCCAAAAAAATATTCAAAGGACAATGGCAATCTCTGCTGGATAAACCAGTCTTCCATCTTCGACCCATCTATCGAAGCGTAGCTCAGAGTAAATATATATCTTGCATTTTCCTTTTCCAAATGGGTTGTTATTAGAATGCATAAGATTCTGTATTTATGGTAGCATAACTTCTCAAGGTCCGATAGAGACCCAATCCCTTTGTCCCTCAGTCTTCCCGCTCTTTCATTCAAACCCAACCCACTTCCTTTGTGTAACCAGCCGTCATATCAGGTTAGCCCACTACGGGCTTTTCATTACATGATTAGTAATCAATGATCTATGTATGATCTATCATACACATACATATAATTTAATCATAGTCAGAGACACGACACAGGCATTACCACAGTGATATTTAAACTATGTGCTCTTCCTGTCAGCATTGTCACCTGTGTGTGTGTGTGTGTGTGTGTGTGTGTGTGTGTGTGTGTGTGTGTGTGTGTGTGTGTGTGTGTGTGTGTGTGTGTGTGTGTGTGTGTGTGTGTGTGTGTGTGTGTGTGTGTGTGTGTGAGAGAGAGAGAGAGAGAGAGAGAGAGAGAGAGAGAGAGAGAGAGAGAGAGAGAGAGAGAGAGAGAGAGAGAGAGAGAGAGAGAGAGAGAGAGAGAGAGAGAGAGAGCGCAAGCAAGCGAACAACTGATCTGCAACAACAATCACATTAGGCAACTTCACATATCCTTCTAACAAGAACAACAACATTTTCCACAGGTAAACAATCACGTCAAGAGCAGCTTTATAGACCTCCATATACACACACACACACACACACACACACACACACACACACACACACACACACACACACACACACACACACACACACACACACACACACACACACACACACACACACACACACACACACACACACACACACACACACACACACACACACACACACACACACACACACACCTAATAGTCACTTCCCCAGTGATTTTACCCATGCACCTCTACTGGTTGTGATAGCACATTCGATGCAACAACAGCCCACGTAGTGGAAAAAAAGGTGTTCGCGAGGAATGTCCATATTTTGGTATCTCATTCGTTACGCCGATGAAGATAGTTGTGTCTGGATCCAAGTTCGATATAATATCCCTAGCAAATTGATGTTGTTTTTGATTTACAGCAGGGTCTCGTTAGATTTAACAGAGAAAGCATCGAGGTAATGAGTTCATGTTTTCATTATGTTATTGTAGAATAAAAAATATGAGCTGGCGCACACCCAGAAAAATGATTTTGTGTGGAGGTGCTGACTAATGGCGAATAAACTATAAACTATAAACTCTAAAAATAAAGAGTCGCACACTCCATATATAAACTCCCACTAATTTATTGGGTATTTACGTTTCGGCATCACTGTGCTTTCTTCACTGACCCTGAAGAAGGCACAGTTTATATGTTTTTGTGCATCCGATTGTACGCAGAGTCTCCTGTGTGCACTTGTGTAGGGTTGCGCCTAACTCTATTCCTATGAATTATTCTGCATATATTGACAACAAATTATATAGCCTAGTGGGCTTATTCACTATATGATCTGGTAATGAAATAACATGACAAATACATTTTGTTTTCCATGTTTCACAGGCAATTTTAAACAACACAAGGGGCCTGAAGAAGCCTACTTGAAGTTGAATTTGGAACTCTAGAATAGGCACCTATTTGGTGCTTGAAAACTGATTGTAATTGTTATAATTAAGTTCTCCTGTTCCTTTCTAATTTACCTGTGATTTCGTTTTTGTGAGAGATGTGGCCAATGTGGCCACTTTCGTTTGTTTCCTACAGCTTCAGTTGAAGGGTGTTGCAATTCTGTTGCTGTAAAACCAAGTGTGGTTATCATGAGGTTGTGCGGTTAATCTAATGTTGGCTTCAACTTGGTATTCCATACGAATCCTTCCATTAGAAAAGGAACCTGATTTTTGGTCACTTTCTCATAAAAACAGCGATGGTGAGATTCAAATGGTGATATTAATGCTACCACTATTCATGGCACTATTCATGTCCCTGTGTCGGCCACATAGGCTACAGAAATATTGCCGTGCATGCATCAAATTTATTTAGTCAGGCAAGTCCACATTATTCTCACACATTTTAGAATGTAATAATAATTATATAAATTATTCAATTGTATAACATTGAGGTCCTTGAAAATGACAATTAGGTATTTGAAAAAGTCCCTGAAAGTCCTTGAATTAGACTTGCCAATGTCTGTATGAACTCTGCTTAATGATGTATAGTCCTAGACCTAGACATTTACTGAGGAGTGGGTTCAGTCTGGCCACTCTTCCATAAAGGCCTGATTGGTGGAGTGCTGCAGAGATAGTTGTCCTTTTGGAATGTTCTCCCATCTCCAGAAACTCCATCGGGTTCTTGGTCACCTCCCTCACCAAGGCCTTTCTCCCCCGATTGCTCAGTTTAGCCGGGCGGCCAGTTCTAGGAAGAGTCTTGGTGGCTCCAAACTACTTACATTTAAGAATGATTGAGGCCACTGTGTTCTAGGGGACCTTCAATACAGAAGTTTTTTGGTAACCCTCCCCAGATCTTTGCTTCGACACAATCCTATGTCGGAGCTCTACGGACAATTCCTGGTTTCTGCTCTGACATGCACTGTTAACTGTGGGGCCTTACATAGAAAGGTGTGTGCCTTTCCAAATCATGTCCAATCAATTGAATTTACTCCAAGACTCCAATCAAGTTGTAGAAACATCTCAAGGATTATCAATGGAAATAGGATGCACCTGAGCTCAATTTTGAGTCTCATAGCAAAGGGTCTGAATACTTATGTAAATAAGGTATTTCAATTTAAAATGTAATACATTTCCAAAAATGTCTTAAAACCTGTTTTCCCTTTGTCATTATGCTGTATTGTGTGTAGATTGATGATACTTTTAAAAATGTATTTCATCGATTTTAGAATAAGGTAGTAACGTAGCAAAATGTGGAATATGTGAAGTGGTCTGAATACCTTCTGAAGGCACTGTAAGTCAAGCATACAATGTAATACATTACAAAACAATACAATGCACTACAAAAGTGTTTTCTTTTGAAAGTGTGTTTTATGTGTGATGCACAAATGCTCAGGTGTTTATATTTTAGTAGTGGTTTTTGAACGAATTGCAAAAATCACAGAATTTGGTCCCAATAGTTTATATATGTGAGTGCAGGGCCCCCTGTCCACTTGACACAATTTCACAGACCTACGCACTGGCAAGCCCCCGTCAACCACACACATCATGATTACGCAATACAACCTGCATCCTTATTGACGGACCCCCCGAGCTGGGATGTCGGGCAGGGGGGCTCAGTGTGTTTGTTTACACAAGGTCATACAATCAGGACCCCAGCTCTTGGGCGAGTGGAGGGGTTCGGACTCTGAGTTGGACCCCTTCCATACAGTCCTATGCATAGACACACCTCCCCTCACACACATAAACTTACACAACCCTCCCCTACACGTAAACATAGTTACTCAAACACACACCTCGAGCTCTGTGCCCCGCCTGCCTACTCCACATAGCAGCTGGCCAGGTTCTCTAGCCAAATCCTACTGGGATCATGCCTCTCGGTTACGGGGGGTCAGAGAGAGAAAGAGAGAAAAGGGGGGGGGGTGTCTGTCTGTCTGGGAGGGGCTGACCGTATATATCATCCTAAAAGGGGCGAAAAGGTGATGTTCCTTCCCTAATTCATCACTGCCTTTAATATCACCGCCTCTCCATATCACTGTACCGAGTATATCTGCCTGGATCGCTGTCCTTCTTGCATATTCACCTGTTGCATCTCATCTACTGGTGTCTCCTTCTCATCTTCTTATATCCTCCAAATCAGATGTGTCCAATCTTAGTAGGTCCTCCTGTAGAGCCCAGAACAATGAAGAGGCTGTGTGGGGAGAGCGCTCACAGCCTACACACAGTTCAACCAGCTCCCAACTCCTCCACTACTTAGCCCTCTCGCAGAGATACAGACAGAGACACAGATGCACAGGAACTCACATGCTGTCCACACTTGTCGCAAACAATGATAAACAGACACACACATTCTCTACACAAACAGCTAAAAACAGATGGAACTATAATAAGGTACCAGACTCAGAGTCCACATTCACACCACACACACACACACACACACACACACACACACACACACACACACACACACACACACACACACACACACACACACACACACACACACACACACACACACACACACACACACACACACACACACACACACACACACACACACACACACACACACACCTTACAAAAAAAAACATGTCAAATGTGCATATTTTAACATTTACAGTTCACATGTTAACATCACATGTTCACATGTGAGGAGAATAACATGTTTTCAGTATGTTGTTTGACGTGAAAATCTTACTTTCATTTAAAACATTTATATGTCAAAATCAAATTTGCCATTTCAGATGTAAAAAAAACTCCATGGGAAAACTGAAATCTGTTTTACTTCATTTTTACCAGCATGTCACTTGTGCGTCTAAAGGCGACAGTTTTGTACTTCGCACACACAAATTCATGCAAGGCTCTCCCTCGCCTTCCCTTTGGCAAATCTGACCATAAGTATATCCTACTGATTCCTGCTTATAAGCAAATGCTCAAACAAGAATTACCAGTGACGTGCACAATAAGGAAGTGGTCCGATGCTAATCGACAGGATTGTTTCGCTAGCACAGACTGGAATATGTTCCAGGATTCATGAATAAGTGCATCGACGACGTCATCCCCACAGTGCCCGTGTGCACATATCCCAACCAGAAGCATGTTTCAAGCAGACCATCATAGTTCCTGTGCCCAAGAACGCCAAGGTAACCTGTCTAAATGAATATTGCCCTGTAGCACTCACATCTGTAGCCATGACATTCGTGGAAAGGCTGGTCATGGCTCATATCAACACCATCATCCCAGACACCCTGGACTCAGTCCAGTTCGCTTACCGCCCCAACAGATCCACAGAGGACATATTCTCTGTTGCATTCCACATTGCCCTCTCCCACCTGGACAAGAGGAACCTGTTCACTGACTACAGCTCAGCGTTCACACCTTCATTATGTTTGCTGATGACACATTTTAGATTTGCTAACTTCTTAGTAATGACTCGGGACGTCGGTTTTGATAAGAAAGCTTCTTTTTAGTAAGAATACTTGTTTTACGTTACATTTAACAACAATGGTTTTGGTACAGAGCAATGCAGGTAAGATGCTGTCGGAAAATCAGCTACAATCACCAAACACCTGCACATAATAGGCGCGTTATCACTCATTCCTCTCGCAAGGCATTCTGGGACTTGCAGTCAAAAAGCATAATTCAACACAACCCAATACAATTACATATGCAAATAAATCTAAAGCAATATCTTTACAGATACAGCTCAAAGAATGAACTTAAACATTAACTCAAACACATTAACGTTACAACATCCTCCCCCCGATGAACAATTATGTTCATCTAGATCTCTAGGCAGTATATCAACTGAATAGGTCTCCTCAACAAAGTCCCTGAAGCAGCACGAACTGAACATGATCTAACTAAGCCATCTCGGCCTGGAAACAGTTCCTCAATCTTTCCTAGTTTCCAGGTTTGTCTGGGTGTGTTATCTTCTCCAATGAGTACAACGTCACCCGCCTTCAGTGGGGTGGGCTGTGGTGTGTCACAGCGGTGTTTTGACTTTAGATCCAGCAAGTAGTCTCTTCGCCAACTGTTCCAGAAACTGGTCACAAGTCTCTGCCTGTACTTCCATCTGCGTGTCATTTCCCCCTTGTTTAACGTTGGTTCATCCACCTCATTGTGCACGAAGGTCAGAGGCCTAGAATTTAGGATAGCTTCAACCTCTGCCAGGACTGTGCACATCTCTTCAAAATTAAGTGAAGCTCTCCCAAAAACCTTTCGCAGGCATGTTTTTACTGACCTGACGAGTCTTTCCCAGAATCCGCCCCACCAGGCTGCTCGCTCTGCGATGAACCTCCAGGTGATGCCCCTTTCTGAGAAGAACGCCAAGAGTTGGGGCTCTTCGATTGCCTTCCACAGCTCTTTCAAGTCCTGATCAGCTCTCTTGAACGTTTTTGCATTATCTGAGTAGATTACCTTGCATAATCCTCTCCTTGAGATTAATCTTTTTAGAGCTAACAGGAATGTCTCTGTTGACTGATCGAGACCAGTTCCAAATGCACTGCTCTGGTTACAGCACAAGTGAACAGTGCAATGTATGACTTCTTCACAGAATCATTTTCTTTCACATAGAGCGGTCCTGCAAAATCCACACCTGTGACTTCGAATGGTGGGGATTCAGTTATTCTGTCTTTTGGTAAAGGCGCAGTGACCTGCTGTCCGGCCCTTGCCTTGATTCTCTTGCACACTATACATCTTGCCACTGTGCTCTTGACTAGCTGCCTAGCACTCAAGATCCAGTATCGCTCTCTGATTTGAACTAGAGTGTCTCTTGCTCCAGAATGCATCACCTTCTCATGATGGTACTGTATCAGCATTTCTGAGTATCTGGACTTATTGGGCAGAACCCATGGGTGCTGCTCTCTGAATGTGAAGTTGGACTGTTGCAGTCTTCCTCCTACACTGAGTAGTTCGTGTTCATCCAGAAAAGGTTTCAGTTCTCTGATTTTACAGTCATTGTTTAGGCTTTTTCCTGCCTTCAGTAGTTTGATCTCCTGTCCGAAACTCTGTTGTTGTGTTACCTTAATCCAGTACCTTTCTGCATCGAACAGTTCGTCAGCAGTCAGTTCACCTTGCATCTTTATGGTTGTACGAACATTGGCTATGAATCTCTTTATCCAGGCGGTGACTCTGAACACTCTTTTCAGTTTGCTGTACCTTTCAAGCTCCAACACAGGTTCAGTGCTGTCTGTGCTGTTTGCTGCAAGTTGTACAGTAACCTGGCAACTGGACTTAAGTTCTATATTCACCTCATCCGGAACCTTGTTATCATCAGTCTCTTCTGACTGATTGGGTGATGTCAGAATTCTGGGTCCATTCCACCATAGCGCGCTCTGTGTCAAGTTTCGAACAGTTTGTCCTCTGGTAGGGAGGTCGGCTGGATTAGTTTTCCCTTCAATATGCGACCATGACTCTGGATTGGTCAAGGACTGGATCTCCGTCACTCTGTTCGCAACAAACTGCTTCCATTTCTGAGCTGAGCTGCAAATCCAATGCAGCACGATCATCGAGTCTGTCCACATTTTGATCTGTTTTTCTTCCATTTTCAGTGTGGTCATCAAGTTGTTTGCTAGTCTCGCTCCAATCACAGCTCCCATGAGCTCCAGGTGTGGCAGCGTCATTTTCTTAAGTGGGGCTACCCTGGACTTGGATGCGACTAGACTTGTTGTTTCCCTGTCTTGTGACTCACCTTGCAAGTAAGCTACTGCACTGTAAGCCCTTTCACCTGCATCACAGAACACATGTAGTTTCAGGGTGTGGTTATTCTGTGGCCGCATGTCTGTTCTGTACCACCTTGGTATGGTGAGCTGGTGTAACTGGGGTAGTTCTGAACACCACTGTTGCCATTCTCGTGTCAGATCAGGTGGTAATTCTTCGTCCCAGCTGAGTCCCCTCTCCCACATTTCCTGGAACATGCTCCAAATACCACTCTTTTCATCCTCAGCACATGCAGCTCCTCTTCATTTTCTCCCCTTGGTGGGCCAGTGAGCCATAGAAATCTCACGGCGTCTCTGTCTCTCTCTGCTAGGGATATCTGCAGGAAAGCTTTCTTGATGTCTGCCATGAATGCGATCTCATGTAGTCTGAACTTTATCAGAACGCTGAGCAGATCCGGATTCAGGTTCGGTCCTGTGAGTAGACAGTCATTGAGAGATGGACAGCCATCTTCATGGGACGAGGCATCAAACACCATTCTTAGTTTTGTTGTCACCTTATCTTCTCGGAGTACTGCATGGTGAGGTAAGTAGTATTTTACGTTGTCTGCACTTGATGCGTTGTCCTTGGGCACGTCCTCTGCCATATCTTGTTGTAAGTAGT
Organism: Oncorhynchus gorbuscha; assembly: GCF_021184085.1. Classification (NCBI taxonomy): domain Eukaryota; kingdom Metazoa; phylum Chordata; class Actinopteri; order Salmoniformes; family Salmonidae; genus Oncorhynchus; species Oncorhynchus gorbuscha. The sequence continues at coordinate 46,898,313 of NC_060190.1, read as the reverse complement.
CTTCTACTACTTCATTGTATCGACTGTACAACGTCACATCCTTCTTCAGTCTTTTCTTCAGACCTTCAAACCGCTTCTTGGCAATTCTATAGTTGTTTTGGAGTTCTGGCATTTCTCGTTTCCATGGCAACTCCACATGGTATCGCTCATCTTTGAAGGTGGTTGTTTCCTCGAACCTTTGAAGAGCCTCGTTTTCCTCTGAGTTCTGTGTCTTCTCGCTTAGAATACCCAGCGACTCAAGCTCCCAGAATGCATGCAGTTGCTTGGAGACTAATGTGTCTTCATCAAGTGGGATGAACATGCAGGTTGCCTCGGCGACACTTGACATGGACACTGGTCCCTGCACCGACCATCCAAAGGTGCTCTCTAAAGCAACTAGCGTCTCCGTCAGTCGCTCCACTCTGCCTGATACTATCTGCCAGTAGTAGTCTGCTCCTATCAGGACAGAGAGTTCAGGATCATTGTCATCTCCTGGAAAGTCTGCGAGCTGCAGTCCCCTTTTACTGAGCTCATACTGAATCCGTTCACCAGGAGCCTTCATCACAGCTGTGCACACTTGTGGGGTTTCAATTGCCTCTATCTCTATTCTCTGCTGTTTGTCCCAGACATTCTCCAAGATGACTTTCACTGTGTTGCGTTGGGACGTTGCTGGGGCAGAGGAGCCAAACGTGTGAAGAGTGAGTGCCTCTTGTCTGATTACTGGTAGCTTCAAGCCCTTCACAAGGTTTTCATATATGAAGCTTCTCTGACTGCCTCCATCTAGTAAGCAACGAGCTATCTTCCTGCCCGATGGGCCTTCTACCCATGCCTTTGCCGTTTGTAGCAACACAGTGTTCTGTCCATCTGGTTTCATCTTCACTGAATGGGGAATAACTGAGGAAACAACAGCGTCTACAGAAACAGTAGGGGGTTGCCCTAACAATTGCAAAATACTCCAACCACCCAAGTCATAGACTGTTCTCTCTGCTACCATATTGCAAGTGGTCCCGAAGTCTGGAATCATCAGGAAACTAACCAGCTTGTGACCCCCAAGCCATAAGACTGCTAAATAGTTTACCAAATAGCTACCCAGACTATCTACATTGACCCTTTTTGCTCTAACTATTTTGACTCATCACATTCGCTGATGCTACTGTTTATTATCTATCCAGTTATCTAGTCACTTTACCCCTACCTACAGTATATGTACATATCTACCTGAATTACCTCGTAATCCTGAAAATCATCTCGGTACTGGTACCCCGTGTATAGCCAAGTTATTGTTACTCATTGTGTCAGGAAAATAACCTCACGCTCAACGTCAACAAAACTAAGGAGATGATTGTGGATTTCAGGAAACAGCAGAGGGAACACCCCCCTATCCACATCGATGGAACAGTAGTGGAGAGGGTAGTAAGTTTTAAGTTCCTCGGCATACACATCACAGACAAACTGAATTGGTCCACTCACACAGACAGCATCGTGAAGAAGGCGCAGCAGCGCCTCTTCAACCTCAGGAGGCTGAAAAAATTTGGCTTGCAACCAAAAGCACTCACAAACTTCTACAGATGCACAATCGAGAGCATCCTGGCGGGCTGTATCACCGCCTGGTACGGCAACTGCTCCGCCCACAACCGTAAGGCTCTCCAGAGGGTAGTGAGGTCTGCACAACGCATCACCGGGGGCAAACTACCTGCCCTCCAGGACACCTACACCACCCACTGTCACAGGAGGGCCATAAAGATCATTAAGGACAACAACCACCCGAGCCACTGCCTGTTCACCCCGCTATCATCCAGAAGGCGAGGTCAGTACAGGTGCATCAAAGCTGGGACCGAGAGACTGAAAAACAGCTTCTATCTCAAGGCCATCAGACTGTTAAACAGCCACCACTAACATTGAGTGGCTGCTGCCAACACACTGACACGGACTCAACTCCAGCTACTTTAATAATGGGAATTGATGGGAAATGATGTCAAATATATCACTAGCCACTTTAAACAATGCTACCTAATATAATGTTTACATACCCTACATTATTCATCTCATATGCATACGTATATACTGTACTCTATATCATCTACTGCATCCTTATGTAATACATGTATCACTAGCCACTTTAACTATGCCACTTTGTTTACATACTCATCTCATATGTATATACTGTACTCGATACCATCTACTGTATCTTGCCTATGCTGCTCTGTACCATCACTCATTCATATATCTTTATGTACATATTCTTTATCCCCTTACACTGTGTATAAGACAGTAGTTTTGGAATTGATAGTTAGATTACTTGTTGGTTATTACTGCATGGTCGGAACTAGAAGCACAAGCATTTCGCTACACTCGCATTAACATCTGCTAACCATGTGTATGTGACAAATAACATTTGATTTGATTTGATTTGATTTGATTTATTCCTCGTGTTATTTTTTTCCAATTATTTTTTTCATTTTTTTCTCTCTGCAGTGTTTGAAAGGACCCTTAAGTTAGCATTTTACTGTTAGTCTACACCTGTTGTTTACGAAGCATGTAACTGATTCAAATCATAATACAATTGGATCTATCACATTTGAAAAAATCTAATTTGCAGGTAAGAAAACTCCATATGTAAATATCTAATTAGCAGTTTCATATGTGAAAAACTTTCACGTGATTGTTTTTCACACGTGAACTTGCAATACCACATGGAAAATCAAATGTTCAGTTTCACATGTAAGAAAACTTCCCCATATAACCCAATGTTTGTGAACAAAGTACATCTAAACAAACACTGTATAGCCTAAAAACATGGTTCGAAATATAATTTTGATATCATAAATGGTCGGTCCTTGAATCCATAGCGCACTTTATAGATTTGAGAGTGGTTTCATTTCTCCAGCCCCATCTCTTAGATTTTTACTGAAACTGTGGCGAAGACACTTTGTTAATGTTTCAATTAAGGATAGCTGCTTTAAACACGTTTAGTAATAGTGTTATTGTATGGTGCAATCCTCTAGTGAGTGAGTTACTTTTGTGCCATTAATATTAAGCAAAACTTCTGAAGTCGAGAACAAAATTCTTAGTACTACAAACAAGAATGATATTGAAATTTAAACATGAACCCAAAAGTATTGATAGCAAAACAACATATTACGAGGAAATAATTGTTCAATGTGAGAACAAATGAATTGTAGATGGATGCAAAAATGTTTCTTTCAGTGATTTATTTGTATTTTTCTGATAACGCAATTAAATAAAATGCCTCCCTCTTTCTTGCAATTCTCCTATCTTTGGTTGTTACCCTGGCCTTTGTGTTCGCTGCCTTTTTTGCCAGTTGCAAGTTTCAACATATTCATTCCAGCAACATAACACAGAGGCATCCCACTGCAGCTTTGCCTTTGAAGCTAAGAAGGGGTGGTCCTGGTCAGCCCTGGATAGGAAACCAGACGTAGCTGGAAGTGATGCAAAATAAGTGTGAGGTAAAAACAAGTCACGTGGGGGGCAAAACATTTACGAGGGAAAAACCCATGTGAAAAATGTACATATGAAACATCACACGTGTCTGAAAACCACATGTGAAAAAATAGAATATTTCAAACATGGATGATTCCAAAGTGTCTCTCCTCGCTCATTGCTATGCAAATCCACTGGTGGACTACATACCTTGTGGTAAATGAACTGGACCTTCTGTTCCTTCTTTCACTCTGGGCCCAGTCGGAACCACTCTGTGTCTCTTTTATCTCCTCTTTAACTCTGCGTGTGGTCTGCAAGAAAGGACAGAACACTCAACACATTAGCTCTGTGGTTAATGTGGTGTGACATGAATTTTTGTACCCTGTCAAACAAATGTTTCACCTACTAAATTACATTATTTACAGTGTGATTGTTTTTGTGGTTTTAATAAACAGCATTGAAAATAATTCAACACTTTGTTTCTTAATTTGAACAGACTCCAATATTGACACAATATACTGTACTGCATGCTTTAGAAGCTGGATGGGTGTAGGGGAGAGGAGGGGGAGAGCCTTGGAGAGAGAAGGAAAGAGAAAAACAACATTTTTTTCTAACCCGAAAGCTTCTTCTCTGTCTTTCCTCTCTAAGAAACTTGAGCTCTCTGGTATTTTTCCCAAGGGTTTGTCTCCAGACGTGGGGCTCGACGACTGAGCTTTTGTGAGACAGCACAGGCTCTGATCTATAAAGATAGCTTACACAGATTAGATTTATACAGAGGAGAGACATAAAGCAAATACTTGCTGGTCACCCAGCTGGCAGTTTATAAAGGTCAAATCTCTTTATCAAGCTTTGAAATCGAACATTGCATATGTGACTATTGATGTGTTCCGTGTATTACCTATATGCATTCCATACGCATAGGCCAACATATGGTAGAAAGTCCTAGCAGGTCTAGCCACAATATTTCTATGCACTATAGCTCTCTCAAGCAGCCCTCCGCACATTAATGAGCTCCATATGACCCAGAGTGCCAGAGTGAGAGAGTTATGAAAACAGTAAAACTCCTACAAGGCACGTGTATTACAGGATGTCACATGGAGCTCAAACACAGGGCTACTGCTGACAAAAACCAAAGACCTTACAATATTGCAATACTTTCAAAGTTGAAAAGCACTACCAGGTATGCGCACGTACATACACACACACACACACACACACACACACACACACACACACACACACACACACACACACACACACACACACACACACACACACACACACACACACACACACACACACACACACACACACACACACACACACACACACACACACACACACACACACACACACACACACACACACACACACACACACACACCACAGAACCGGTCCAAAGAAAACAAGGGAGAGAAAGAAAAACACCAGACAGAGAGACATTAGGGAGTTCTATCAGCTCACATGGAAATACTCAACCGCAGTACTTGAAGGCTGAGGCTGCATTAACACACTGTAAACACAGCCAGGGCCAGGAAATACAGTGCCTTCAGAAAGTATTCACACATTTTCCACATTTTATGTGTTTCAGCCTGAATTTAAAATGGAGTAAATGGAGATTTTGTGTCACTGATCTACACAGGATCTAAAGCAGGAGTAAAAATGTGCTTAACATTTTTTCAGTGTGCAATAATAGTGTTTAACATGATTTTTAAATGACTTGCCCATCTCTGTTCCCCACACACACACTTATCTGTAAGGTCCTTCAGTTGAGCAGTGAATTTCAAGCACAGATTCAACCGCAAAGACCAGAGAGGTTTTCCAATGGTTCGCAAAGAAGGGCACCTATTGGTAGAATGTTTTAAACAAACAGACATTGAATATCCCTTTCAGCATTGCGCAGTTATTAATTACACTTTGGATGGTGTATCAATACACCAAGTCACTAAAAAGATACAGGCGTCCTTCCAAAGTTAGTTGTCGAAGAGGAAGGAAACCTCTCAGGGATTTCACAATGAGGCCAATGGTGATTTTTAAAAAGCTACAGAGTTTATAAGCATTAAACTTTCAAATAGCTCTTTGTTGACTGTTGCTGGGTGCTATTGTCCTCTATTAGCACAGGACTGTACCCTACCTGCCCTAAGCTCTCTCCTGGCCCCTTACACTAAGTCTGAATTTGTCCTGCTAGGTGACCTAAACTGGGACATGCTTAAACCACCTGACCAAGTCCTAAAGCAATGGGACTCCCTAAATCTTTCTCATATTATTACCAATCCCACAAGGTATGACTCCAAACACCTAGAAATAGCTACTCTCCTTGGTGTTATCCTCACAAATAATCCTGAAAGGTAATAGTCTGATGTTTTCTGTAATGACCTTAGTGATCACTGTTTTACAGCCTGTGTTTGTAATGGCTGCTCAGTGAAACGACCTGTCCTGATTTGTCATAGACAGTTGCTAAAAAACTTTAATGAGCATACTTTCCTTCATGAACTGGCCCCTGTAAAATGGTATAGAATCAGCTTGATCCCCTTTGTCGAAGACGCTTGGACCTTCGTTTTTGATATTTTCAGTGGTATTGTTAACAAACACGCCCCCATAAAGAAAATTAGATGTAAAAACAGGTTCAGCCCCTTGTTCGACCGTGATCTTGCAGAGTTACTCCACCTCAAGAATTGCATTTGGCAAAAGGCTCGGAACACGCATACTCAGAATTACTAGCTCTCATTCAGGCAAATGAGAAATAAGTGCACTCAGGCTATGTGGAAGGCCAAAGTTAGTTACTTTAAGGAGCAGTTCCCTCCCTGTGGGTCTAACCCCAAGAAGTTCTGGGAAACAGTTAAAGACCTGGAGAATAAACCCTCCTCCTCACAGCTGCTCATGTCCCTTCATTTTGATGATGTGGTTGTTACTGACAAGAAGCACATGGCTGAGCTCTTTAACCACCACTTCATTGAGTCAGGATTCCTGTTTGACTCAGCCATCCAACATGTCCTCATCTCCCACCCCTTCTAATGCGACTATCTCCGATGCTTCTCCCTCTGTTTCCCCTGCCCCACTACAAGGTTTCTCCCTGCAGGCAGTCACTGAGTCCGAGGTGCTAAAGGAGCTCCTTAAACAGATGTTTTAGACCATTTCTTCTTTAAGGTTGCTGCTCTTTGAAGAAATTAACATTTTGTCCTGAATACAAAGCATTATGTTTGGGGCAAATCCAACAACACATCACTGAGTACCACTTTTTATATTTCAAAGCATGGTGGTGGCTGCATCATTTGATGGGTATGCTTGTCATTGGCAAGGAATAGGGAGTTTTTTGGGATAGACCTCAGCACAGGCAAAATCCTGTAGGAGAACTTGGTTCAGTCTGCTTTCCAACAGACAGTGGGAGACAAATTCACCTTTCAGCAGGACAATAACCTTTAACACAAGGCCAAATATACACCAGAGTTGCTTACCATGTTGATTGTGAGTTACAGTTTTGACTTGAATCGTCTTGAAAATTGAAAGACTTAAAAATGGCTGTCTAGCAATGATCAACAACTAACTTGACAGAGAATAATGGGCAAATATTGTAGAATGCAGGTGTGCACGCTCTTAAACAATTTTCTTTATTTTACTAGACAAGTCAGTAAAGAACAAATTCTTATTTACAATGACAACCTAAACCGGCCAAACCCAGACAACGCTGGGCCAATTGTGTGCCTCCCAATCAGTTGTAATTACGGCCTGGATTTGAACCAGGGTGTCTGTAATGACTCCTCTAGCATTGTGATGCAGTGCCTCAGACCACTGTGCCAGCTACAATCGCTGCCAAATGTGATTCTAATATGCATTGACCCAGTGAGTTGAATACTTATCTAACCAAGATCCCTCCCCCACACAATTTTTTCTTCTTCCACTTTGACAGTATTTTATATAGATAGTTGGCAAAACAATTACAATTAAATCCATTTTAATCCCACTTTGTAACACAACAAAATGTGGAAAAGTCAAGGAGTATGAATACTTTCTGAAGGCACTTTATACACTAGATGACCAAAAGTATGTGGGCACCTGCTCGACGAACATCTCATTCCAAAATCATGGGCATTACATTTACATTTACATTTAAGTCATTTAGCAGACGCTCTTATCCAGAGCGACTTACAAATTGGTGCATTCACCTTATGACATCCAGTGGGACAGTCACTTAACAATAGTGCATCTAAAACTTAGGGGGGTGGGGTGAGAGGGATTACTTAACCTATCCTAGGTATTCCTTAAAGAGGTGGGGTTTCAGGTGTCTCCATTAATATGGAGTTGGTCCCCCCTTTGTTGCTACAAGAGCCTCCACTCTTCTGGGAAGAATTTCCACTAGATATTGGAACATTGCTGGGGGGACTTGATTCCATTCAGCCACAAGAGCATTAGTGAGGTTGAGCACTGACGTTGGTTGATCAGGCCTGACTCGCAGTCGGCATTCCAATTCATCCCAAAGGTCTTCGATGGAGTTGAGGTCAGAGCTCTGTGCAGGCCAGTCAAGTTCTTCTACACCGTTCTCAACAAACCATTCCTGTATGGACCTCATTGTTTCCACAAAGTTGGAAGCACAGAATCATCTAGAATGTCATTGTATGCTGTAGCTTTAATATTTCTCTTCACTGGAAATAAGGGGTCTAGTCCGAACCATGAAAAACAGCCCCAGAACATTATTCCTCATCCACCAAACTTTACAGTTGGCATTATGCATTGGGGCAGGTAGTGTTCTCCTGGCATCAGCCAAACCCAGATTTGTCTGTCGGACTGCTGCGATTCACCACTACAGCCGACACTTGGCATTGCGCATAGTCATTTTAAGCTTGTGTACGGCAGCTCGGCCATGGAAACCCATTTCATGAAGCTCCCTATGAACAGTTCTTGTGCTGACGTTGCTCCCAGAGGCAGTTTGGAACTCGGCAGTGAGTGTTGCAACCGAGGACAGACCATTTTTACTTCAGCACCGCAGCTCATGCAGGGCAGAAATTTGATTAACTGACCTGTTGGAAAGGTGGCAACCTATGACGATGCCACGTTAAAAGTCACTAGTAAGGCCATTCTACTGCCAATGTTTGTCTATTGAGATTGCATGGCTGTGTGCTCAATTGTATATACCTGTCATAAACAGGAGTGGCTGATATAGCCGAATCCACTAATTTTAGTGCATTCAGTGTATAGCACTGTCAATATCACAGCCCTAGCAACCCCTTACCCTAGAAAGATCACATGTTAGCATGTTAGCGTGGTGTGTGTGTGTGTGTGTGTGTGTGTGTGTGTGTGTGTGTGTGTGTGTGTGTGTGTGTGTGTGTGTGTGTGTGTGTGTGTGTGTGTGTGTGTGTGTGTGTGTGTGTGTGTGTGTGTGTGTGTGTGTGTGTGTGTGTGTGTGTGTGTGTGTGTGTGTGTGTGTGTGTGTGTGTGTGTGTGTGTGTGTGTGTGACTACCATACACTGTTTTGATGTGTTAAGTTGTTGGACTGGATTCACTTCTGAAAAGTGAAAGCTAAGTCCTGTTTGGTTGCAAAGGTCATGAGCACAGTGTGTTCTGATTCTGTCCTGTGGCCTCCACACTCATTCTGAATGACTATTTCACGTTCCCTCTGAGACACACACACTCTTCTGTTCTGCCTCCAGGAAAATGGGGTAAACATAATCTGTTAGTCACAGTCAACGGCAGAAATCCTTCCTGTGGTTGGCTGGAGAGAAGCATACGAAGCATGTTGTTGTGTTATCTGTTATTCCAGTTCCCTTGCATCTCTCTCTCTCTCTCTCTCTCTGTGTGTGTGTATTTTTGCAATGCTCCAATAAAGCCAATCATCCAATAAACCTCATGACGTTTAGTGAGTTAGTCCGTTCACATAGAGTATACTTAATCAGGGATTGCATGTAGCTACACAAACACACACAAACACACACCTACATAGTCTACAGCTGCTCGCATTGCCACCAAAACACACTACACCATTTCCACAAAAACATACTCCCTCACACATTCAATTCCTCAATGGTACTGGCTAGAGTTGAAAATGAAGCAAAGCAGTGTGGGAGGGTATTACCTTAGAGTAGCCTAGTAGATTGATTTATTAAGCCATTTAGTAGGTCAAATGGGACATTCTGAAGTAACAGAGTAGGAGTCGGAAGCAAACCTGTTAGGTGACTGAAGGGAATTCTTTAGAAGTGTGTGGGGGTATAAGAGCAGTAGATTGACTAATTGAGTCAATAATTCAACAATTGTGAAGCAACAGAGTAGGACAGAGGGGAGTATGAATGGGAGTATGTGTGGTAACAGTTGGACTGTCATTAACAAACCGGTGCAGTGTGCCGTGACGTGACTATCATTAATGTGATGACGGTTGTTTTATCAAATCAATTAACTATGTTCAAATATTACGTGATTATATTAATCATGTAACAATTAACTCATTAGCAATCTAGGGGCACCACGGAAAAAGGTTGTTTTATGAGTTACCATTTCCCAAATTAACTCAAGAATATATCAGAATATATCGTTATCATACCAGTTATTCATTAATCATTTTAAAAAATCTAATTTCAGTCTTATTCTGAATGTTGTTGACTTCAAATAACCACGAACGCTAGTCTAAATGATGATTTAGCCATACAAAATTGGCTTAATTATTTATTTACTAACTAAATACTCACACAGAAATACAGAAACACACACACACACAGACGTTTTCTACTATATTATTGACTGTATGTTTGTTTATTCCATGTGTAACTCTGTGTTGTTGTATGTGTGAAAATTTTTAAATAAATAAACACACGGTATACGTTGAATTGATTACTAACATAATGCAATGAAAAGTCCATAGTGGACTAACCCGATATGATGCCTTCTTACACAATGAAAGGGAGGGGCAAGATAAAGAGAGCAGGAGAGACAAAGAGGGAACTCATTGTACATACAAGTGGAAAATACGCTTATCGTAAAGATGGATATTTAGCACCCTAACAATCACTCATTCGGATTTAGAAATGCAACACATATTTATGCTTGTCTGTCTTTGTCTCTCTGCAGAAATCGCCTGGTCCGTCTATGGGGAGTCAGTTCGACAGAATTCTCTGGTTAGGTAAGTCTCTGGTTGTCTACTAGAGGTCACAATATCCTCAGTTGTAGCAGGCTTCTTTGTCTATGAGTGTCAGAAATGTACCAATGGTCGTATGCTGAGATCTTCCTGTTGTCTTTTTGTAATGTATTTAGCTTGTGCTGCACGTATTCTGGTCTGGTAGAGTCTAACCATTAGTCTTGGAGGGCAGTTCCATTACATTGCCACAATGTCTGTGCTCACATGGGCGTGGTTACTGACTTGGCAAAACGTTTCTATGAAAAGCAATTATCTCATTTGGAAGGCAAAAATCACACTTCATCTTCTCACAAATAGTTTCATATTTAATCATGTAAGTTTTACAACATTTAGATGTAAATCTGATAACTGGGATTTATACATTTGTAGAGTTACAGCTATTTAGTTATACTGTCCTTAATGATATCACAAAACAATAAACTTTTGACAGTACTTATTGTTTGGATCCCCACCAACCATTTCCCACATTCTTTATGTTGGAAATATTGTTTCATTATCCACTTTTAGATGTTGGCGTTTTGGCAGCAGATTCTCTCTCTCTACACACAAGGATTTTTGTCTTCTCCATACTGCAGGTCCAGAGAGAGAAAGTTTACGACCGGTTGTTAAAGTCATAAAACCGTCCCCACTCCCTCCGGACTACATCATATATAGTTTTGGCTAAATCAAGTTGGTCCAGTAGAAAACTATCTTGTTGAAGAGTTTGTGGTAGTTCATCGTCATAGGTTTTTGCAATTACTTTTAATTGTTCTGTTTTCAAACGCAGTTCCTCGGCTAGCAGAATATTTTCATTTTCTGCTTTTGTCATTAGTTGCTTGGTTCTCTCCACCTATCCATTGATAATCAACCAGTCCTTGCACATACTTCTGCTGAGCATATATATATATATATATATATATATATATATATATATATATATATATATATATATATATATATATATATATATGTATTTTCTTTCAAAGTTTTGAGTTTGAGTCGCTGGAAGCTGCAAAAACGATTTAAATCTATTTAAAGACGTTAATGAACCATCAATACTGGATCAGTAATGTGGGAGTTGAATGTGAATGAATTTGCAAAAGCAAATTGAAATGATTAATCAATGTTAATGATCAATCCTACCTGCATAGGCTATCTGGGAAATACACTTGAATGAACCTAAAAGCATTGCTGCATCTAGGTTAATGTGAAAAAGTTTCAAATGTCTCATAAATGAAATGTGACACCGATATCCAATCAGTTAAGATTGTTTGGATATCCTAAGTGTAACCCTTGTTTACAAATTGCTGTCACATGAAATAAATACTGGCGCTTCTTTACCACCAGGGGTCACTTATTCCTGAGGGCTGAAACCACATGGGATTCTCGCGAAGGTGGGGCTTCTGTCAATACTGGATTAGTACTTTGGGAGATGGCCTCATGAGCTTGCAAAAGCAAATTTAATTGATTAATCAATTGTAATGATAAATCAAACCTGTATAGGCTATTTGTGAATGAAACTTTAATTAACCTGAAAGCGTAGTATCTAGGTTAATGTGGAAAAGTTTAAATTGCCTCATTGGTTGGACAAATAAATGTGGATATTATTCAAAAGATCCACCTGAAAGTATTTGTGGTGGCAATTTAACTTCCTTATTAAATTGAATGACCCACCGATATCCAATCAATTGAAACCCCTTGTTAAAAACGTGAGCATATGCTTGCTGTAACATGAAATTAATTATTTTAAAAAACAATCTGCAAATTCGTCACTCCCACTGGTAGCTGGCTGGCTATCTTTGATTCTCACCCAGGAGCGAGAGTCATGACAAGTGTGTACAAGACAGTGTTAAGCCCCTATACAATCTGCTTTGCGGAGAACACAGACGGAATCCAAAAATCTAGACATAAAAATGGGAATTCAACAATATTCAAAAATGTATGGAACTTCATTGGAAATCAACTAAATGTATTGAACTAATAATTTGCCTTAGTTAATCATAAGACATGAACAAAATGCATCAGTGATTCCACAGGGAGGACGGCTCATAATAATGGCTGGAATGGAGTGAATAGTATGGTATAGAATGTGTTGGATGAGTTCAGTACCATTCCATTAATTCCATTCTAGTCATTACTATGAGCCCGTCCTCCCCAATTAAGGTGCCACCAACCTCCTGTGAGTGATTCATATTTTCCTGAAACTTTCTGAAACGGCACAGGAATGCCCCTGCTGTGTGTGTGTGTGTGTGTGTGTGTGTGTGTGTGTGTTGAGCGTGTATGTCTACACTTTGGGTAGCCGTTAGCGATGTCTTAATGATAACCATCTTCTGGTAGAAAAAGGAAAGGTTTTCCCAAAAACCTTCTCAAGGAAATGTTAACCTACAAAGTAACCTATGCCTAACTAGCAGAATGATATCATGATTATTTGCACCAATCCAGTGGCCATTTGTTTTTGCAAACTCTACAATCCCATGAGGGCTACAGAAACATAGCTAAGCGAACCAAACAACATCTGGCTGCTACGCACTTAAATTAAAGGGTAACTACACCCCAAAATAAAATATGCGGTTGAGGCATTGTTGTGGACTTCGAACATCCAATTTAGTTGTTTTTTTATATACAAAAAAAGTGTGATTTTGAGAGTAAAAACCTGAAAAAAATGGGAAAAACAGAATATTTGAAAAACAATTAATTTGGGAAAAAAACAAATTAAACAAAAAATGGGATTGTATAGGGCCCTATAGTGTGAACGTGGAAGTGAATGAGTGAGAGAATGGGATTGTATAGGGCCCTATAGTGTGAACGTGGAAGTGAATGAGTGAGAGAATGGGATTGTATAGGGCCCTATAGTGTGAACGTGGAAGTGAATGAGTGAGAGAATGGGATTGTATAGGGCCCTATAGTGTGAACGTGGAAGTGAATGAGTGAGAGAATGGGATTGTATAGGGCCCTATAGTGTGAACGTGGAAGTGGAAGTGAATGAGTGAGAGAATGGGATTGTATAGGGCCCTATAGTGTGAACGTGGAAGTGAATGAGTGAGAGAATGGGATTGTATAGGGCCCTATAGTGTGAACGTGGAAGTGAATGAGTGAGAGAATGGGATTGTATAGGGCCCTATAGTGTGAACGTGGAAGTGAATGAGTGAGAGAATGGGATTGTATAGGGCCCTATAGTGTGAACGTGGAAGTGAATGAGTGAGAGAATGGGATTGTATAGGGCCCTATAGTGTGAACGTGGAAGTGAATGAGTGAGAGAATGGGATTGTATAGGGCCCTATAGTGTGAACGTGGAAGTGAATGAGTGAGAGAATGGGATTGTATAGGGCCCTATAGTGTGATTGTATAGGGCGTGTGAAGTGAATGAGTGAGAGAATGGGATTGTATAGGGCCCTATAGTGTGAACGTGGAAGTGAATGAGTGAGAGAATGGGATTGTATAGGGCCCTATAGTGTGAACGTGGAAGTGAATGAGTGAGAGAATGGGATATGTGAGTGTGAACGAATGGGATTGTATAGGGCCCTGGAAGTGAATGAGTGAGAGAATGGGATTGTATAGGGCCCTATAGTGTGAACGTGGAAGTGAATGAGTGAGAGAATGGGATTGTATAGGGCCCTATAGTGTGAACGTGGAAGTGAATGAGTGAGAGAATGGGATTGTATAGGGCCCTATAGTGTGAACGTGGAAGTGAATGAGTGAGAGAATGGGATTGTATAGGGCCCTATAGTGTGAACGTGGAAGTGAATGAGTGAGAGAATTTGTGCATGCATGCAAGAGTAAGTCAGTGAGTGTGTGCTTGTGAGTCTGTGTTTGTGTTGACCCCTGGGCAATGGCCTTTCAGGCTGCATACTCTACATTCCTGGTAGGGTCAGCCTGAGGAGCGGACACCTGGACTGCTGTGTTCCCAGACCTGGTGGTGACAGGGGGGCTCTGGAGCCCTCTCACTGGAGCACGCCTCACACACACTGACACGGCCTGAACCACTACTGACATTCAATCATGAACACCCCGTACTACACAAATACACCTCTCACTAAGTATGCTTCTCGCCTAGCTAATTATTTAACATGTCATCCCTTTGGGATCCTTGTTACATGGCTTGTTCCACTAATTCATTCTCTCCCTCTGAACTCAGTCACACACACCACTCTGGTTTCTCACAGGAGGCCTTGGGTCCATCTTCAATGTTCTAGGCACGTAACAGTAGCTATTGTGATCTGGCCAGAAGGTAAGAGAGAGAGGAGGGAAAATCTCAGCTGTGGTTAATATGTAATGTGACATCCACCTCTAATCCTTTTCTGGTCTGCCCTATGGTGTTGGGTCTATCTTTGGAAACCCAAGTGGGCCTGGCCCATGTATAGCTTTGCCCCAGCCTGAGCAACCTCCGATTCCACTATGGGTCAACCAGAGTGCATCTGCTTTCACCAACGTTTCAGACTCACTTCAACATGCATGGAGTTCTTCGTGACAACAGTCAATCCAGAGTGTGAAAGACACGAAATAGGTCACCATCGAGTCGTGTCATACTGTTTCAATGTCCAGCCAAAATGGATACCAAAGTGAACACTGGATCCTCACTGAGCTCCAATGTCACACTGCTGTCACCCTGAGTAATGGCCCCATGGCTCCATGCAACAGCCCATGCCACTAATGTTCCAGGGCCAGATCAGTCAACTACCACCCGCACTCACTGTGTGACAAAGGCGTGTGTGTGTGTGTGTGTGTGTGTGTGTGTGTGTGTGTGTGTGTGTGTGTGTGTGTGTGTGTGTGTGTGTGTGTGTGTGTGTGTGTGTGTGTGTGTGTGTGTGTGTGTGTGTGTGTGTGTGTGTGTGTGTGTGTGTGTGTGTGTGTGTGTGTGTGTGTGTGTGTGTGTGAAAAGCAGAGATGTCATACGCAGGGAAGCAAGTAAAGGAAATTAATATTTCCTTTCAGGGTTTGGCAAAAAAAGTGAGTGAATTATCACGTGAATCATTGACTTCAGTTGACTGATAAAGTGAGCATTTGTAGTGGAACTTTATAACAGCAGACAGACACTGCAGTCAAAGTTAATACAGTGTAACTCCATCTCAACTTCCTTTGGCAGGCAGTGTACAGCAATTCTGCATGGTAGTCAAGCAAGTTCAGACCTGCAGGTTGCAGAGGGCGAGTGGCTTGCTTCCCAGGGTATGGAAGGAGAGGGGGAGGGGGAAGAAAAGGGATTAACAAGTTAGTGAGACTCCTAAAAGTGTTTTTGTCAGCTTTTCTCAGACCTTCGAACACGTTCCTCAGACCAAGGTCACAATCCTGACATTCCACTGCTAGGAAAAACGGCATCACCAAGGTAACACGTGGGCGGACCGGAAAACCGACCTACTGACTTGGCAGACCCTTCATGGAAGGTATGGGACTATATGAGCAAATAGGAGGGTAAAAATATCTGAACAACTAAATATAGCCACCCCTTTAAGTAGCACTTGAAATACAGAACCAGTCAAAAGTTTGGACACACCTACTCATTCAGGGTTTTTTATTTGTACTATTTTCTACATTGTAGAATAATAGTGAAGACTTCAAAACTATGAAATAACACATATGGAATCATGTAGTAACCAAAAAAGTGTTAAACAAATCAAAAACTATTTCATATTTGAGATTCTTCAAAGTAGCCACCCTTTGCCTTGATGGCAGCTTTGCACACTCTTGGCATTATCTCAACCAGCTTCATCTTGAAGGAGTTCCCACATATGCTGAACACTTGCTGGCTGATTTTTCCTTCCCTCTCATCCCAAACCATCTCAATTGGGTTGAGGTCAAGTGATTGTGGAGGCCAGGTCATCTGATGCAGCACTCCATCACTCTCCTTATTGGTCAAATGGTCCTTACACAGCCTTGCGGTGTGTTTTGGGTCATTGTTCTGTTGAAAAACAAATGATAGTCCCACTAAGCGCAAACCAGATGGGATGGCATATCGCTGATGAATGCTGTTGTAGCCATGATGGTTAAGTGTGCCTTGAATTCTAAATAAATCACTGACAGTGTCACCTGCAAAGCACCCCCACACCTCCTTCTACATGCTTCATGGTGGGAACCACACATCCGTTCAACCAATCTGTGTCTCAAAGACACAGCGGTTGGAACCAAAAATCTCAAATTTGGTCTCAAAGACAGATTTACACCAGTCTAATGTCCATTGCTTGTGTTTCTTGGCACAAGCAAGTATCTTCTTATTATTGGTGTCCTTTAGTGTGGTTTCTTTTCAGCAATTTGAACATGAAGGCCTGATTCATGCAGTCTCCTCTGAACAGTTGATGTTAAGATGTGTCTGTTACTTGAACTCTGAAGCATTTATTTGGGCTGCAATCTGAGGTGTAGTTAACTCCAATGAACTGATCCTCTGCAGCAGAGGTAACTCTGGGTCTTCCTTTCCTGTGGCAGTCCTCATGAGGGCCAGTTTCATCATAGCGCTTGATGCTTTTTGCGACTACACTTGAAGAAACTTTAAAAGTTCTTAATTTTCCGCATTGACTGACCTTCATGTCTTAAAGTAATGATGGACTCTCATTTCTCTTTGCTTATTTGAGCTGTTCTTGCCATAATATGGACTTGGTCTTTTACCAAATAGGGCTATCTTCTGTATACCAACCCTACCTTGTCACAACACAACTGATTGGCTCAAACTCATTAAGAAGGAAAGAAATTCCAAAAATGTACTTTTAATAAGGCACACCTGTTAATTGAAATGCATTCCAGGTGACTACCTCATGAAGCTGGTTGAGAGAATGCAAAGAGTGTGCAAAGCAAAGGGTAGCTACTTTGAAGAATCTCAGATATATATTTTGATTTGTTTAAAATATTTTGGTTACTACATGATTCCATGTGTTATTTCATAGTTTTAATGTCTTTACTACTATTCTACAATATGAAAAATAGTAAAAAATATAGAAAAAACCCTGGAATGAGTAGGTGTGTCCAATCTATTGACTGGTGTTGTAAATCTGACAGTCTATGGAAGAGTGCTGGTGTGTGTGTGGCAATGTGTGCTACAGGCCATGGCTTCTTCAATAAAACAACATTCAGCAACTTTTGCCCCTAGAACCTGAGCAAGATGAGTAAACATCACTCAAACAACTTCAGTTTTACATGGAAACTGAACAGTGAATTATTCACAGATTCACCTGATGAGCTATAGTCCAGTTTGTGTGAGTGTGCATGTACTTTATTAACATTAATAAGTGTAAATATGTACGTATGTGTGTGAGTGGGCTGCAGTGGGGGCTGCAGTGTGTGTGTGTGTGTGTGTGTGTGTGTGTGTGTGTGTGTGTGTGTGTGTGTGTGTGTGTGTGTGTGTGTGTGTGTGTGTGTGTGTGTGTGTGTGTGTGTGTGTGTGTGTGTGTGTGTGATAGAGAGAGAGGGGGCCATTGGGATTTCCCTGTAGACTGCTCATACATCTACCTGTAGGGAACACTACTGACACTTGTGTGTGTTAGTCCCATGCAATGTACTGCAGTGCTTCACTGGTCCTGCACATGAAGAGGGGTGCATGTGTTTCTGCAGAGTTCAATGAGAGATAAAAGCACCCTGCACTCTTAGAAAAAGGCTTCCAAAAGGGTTCTTTGGTTGTCCCCATAGGAGAACCCTTTTTGGTTCCAGGTACTGTAGAAACCTTTTTGGTTCCAGATATAACTATTTTGGGTTCCATGTAGAACCCTCTGTGGAAAGGTTATTCGTTTCTTTTTAGTTTCTCTTAACACTCAACACACACACACACACACACACACACACACACACACACACACACACACACACACACACACACACACACACACACACACACACACACACACACACACACACACACACACACACACACACACACACACACACACACACACACACACACACACACACACACACACACTGCCCTGTGTCACTAAGGGTCAATATGTACCTCTCAATGTGGTGATAAAGTCAAGCCTCATCACTTACCTCACACATACAATCTCTCATCCCCTCCCTCCCCTGCTCTCCTCCTTCTCTCCCACACTCTCTCTATCATCACAGACACCCTCCTACTCCTCTCTGAGTCTCTCTGCTGCAGTCTGGAAATTTCCAAGTAGAGTGCTGCAGTGTCTAGGCAGGGAACGAGGGAGGGAGAGAAAAGGAGCGAGAGAGAGATAAAGTGGGTGAAGGATGAAACTGCTACCTGACATAGAGCATGGCTAACCTGAGCTGCTTTTGTGAAGGACGCAGTCACGAAGCTGGTGTCTCATCAGTTTCCCTAGCACACAGTGGAAAACTACCCACAGAGAGAGAGAGAGAGAGAGAAATAGAAAAGGGTAGAGAGTCACCTTGTACTACACACAAACACACTCACAATGTCAGACATGCCCACAAAACTCGATATCCACCATTTCTATAAACTGACCCAAACTTATACAGCATGTGTACACAGTGAAATTACACAATCTGAATTTAGAAACAGAACTGAAATGGTAGCCTGAACTGAGCCACTAGAATAGGGTGTTCACCTCCATGTAAAAAATAAGGTCATGTATTCTAGGCCATCGTTCCCATTCATGTCCCTTACATTCTCTGATCCCACATGAAAACGTTTTGATAATCCTGTATAATAAGAGCCTTTCGACATCGACACACATGAGGAGCTCATCTCTAGAAATGCCTGGGAGCCAGAATAGAATGGAGAAGGATTTCTGCCCACATAACAGGGCTCTCTTCCCAACCTCAACCCACAGTCCCAGCCTCAGCCCTAGTCTCAGCCCACAGCCTCAGCCTTAGCCCACCGCCCCAACCCCAGGTTCAGCCACATGCTCAGCCTCAGCCCTAGTCTCAGCCCACAGCCTCAGCCTTAGCCCACCGCCCCAACCCCAGGTTCAGCCACATGCTCAGCCTCAGCCCTAGTCTCAGCCCACAGCCTCAGCCTTAGCCCACCGCCCCAACCCCAGGTTCAGCCACATGCTCAGCCTCAGCCCTAGTCTCAGCCCACAGCCTCAGCCTTAGCCCACCGCCCCAACCCCAGGTTCAACCACATGCTCAGCCTTAGCCCTAGTCTCAGCCTATAGCCCCCACCTCAGCCTTAGCCCATAGCCCCAACCCAGGTTCAGCTCCATGCTCAGCCTCAGCACATTCTCAACCCTAGCCTCAGTCTCTAGCCAGGGAAACTGAACTGCAGTAAAACCATAGACAGGCTCACATTTCAGAGCAATAACAATACAACATACCGGCATAAAAACAGCTAATGATGTCTACAGAGCTGTAGTATGCTGTCCAGCACTAAATCAAACTCTGTGTGTGTGTGTGTGTGTGTGTGTGTGTGTGTGTGTGTGTGTGTGTGTGTGTGTGTGTGTGTGTGTGTGTGTGTGTGTGTGTGTGTGTGTGTGTGTGTGTGTGTGTGTGTGTGTGTGTGTGTGTGTGTGTGTGTGTGTGTGTGTGTGTGTGTGTGTGTGTGTGTGTGTGTGTGTGTGTGTGAGAGAGAGAGAGAGAGAGAGGGTTGCGAGTATGCTAGCGAGTGCTGGTATGTGTCATGAGTGTATGGTTTCTGTCTATGCCTTCAGGGTGACCCCAGGCAGAGAGGGAGACAGTAGTAAAAAAACAATAGGTGCAGTTGGGTCACAAGTTAGTTTAGGCACAGAGGAAAGGTCTGCAGTGCACACACCATTTTCTCTGTGTGTGTATGTGTGTGTGTGTGACTGTCAGTCTGTCTCTCTCTACATGCCAATGTCAATTATGTAAGGGTGAACATTCAGTCCCCACCAGTTCATTTAGGCTATAGTTTCAGCCTGTCTGACTCTATATGTCTGTTGGATTATGGGTTGATTGCATAACTGTGACCTCTTAGGCTTTGTCCACAACCACCACCAACACGACTTAATCCCTCAGATCAAGAGAGGGAGCGAACAAAAGGAGGACACAGAGAAAAAGATAGCGATGTGTAGGAAGAGCAGGCATTTGGACCAGTCACTCAGAGACCACAGACCGGCTGAGAACAAAAGAGGACAGCAGACTGGGGGCATGCCAACCACAGAAGAGGGAGCTTCTTAACACACATACAGTACACACACACACACACACACACACACACACACACACACACACACACACACACACACACACACACACACACACACACACACACACACACACACACACACACACACACACACACACACACACACACACACACACACACACACACACACACACACACAAAATCACGCGCAAGCACACACCTTTCTCAATGAGTGTTTGTGCACTATAGAGTTTGACTCAGTGCAATTGTTCAATGCCATAACAATGTGGATGAATCAAGTATTTAACTAACAAGTAACTTTTGCAACAAAGTGAGATGAAATGGTGTGCCATCCTCCACACTATGCTTCTCCACATTCCCCCATACAGGGCCTTCAGAAAGTATTCAGACCTCTTGACTTATTCCACATTTTATTAGGTTACAGCCTTTTTCTAAAATGTATTAAATCGTTTTTTCCCCTCATCAATATAATCACGATACCCCATAATGACATAGCAAAAACAGGTATTTAGAAATGTTAGCTAATTTATAAAAAATGTAAAACTGAAATATTACATCAACATAAGTATTCAGACCTTTAGCTCAGTACTTTGTTGAAGCACCTTTGGCAGCGATTACAGTCTTGAGTTTCTCCCATTTATTCTTTGCAGATCCTCTCAAGCTCTGTCAGGTTGGATGGGGAGCATTGCTGCACAGCTATTTTCAGGTCTCTCCAGAGATGTTTTATCGGGTTCAAGTCCGGGCTCTGGCTGGGCCACTCAAGGACATTCAGAGTCTTGTCCTGAAGCCACTCCTGCATTGACTTGACTGTGTGCTTAGGGTCGGTGTCCTGTTGGAATGTGAACCTTAGCCCCAGTCTGAGGTCCTGAGTGCTCTGGAGCAGGTTTTCATCAAGGATCTCTCAGTACTTTGCTGCAATCATCTTTGCCTCGATCCTGACTAGTCTCCCAGTCCCTGCTACTGAAAAACATTCCCACAGCATGATGCTGCCACTACCTTGCTTCACCTTACAGATGGTGCCAGGTTTCTTCTAGACGTGACGCTTGGCATTCAGGCCAAAGAGTTCAATATTGGTTTCATCAGACCAGAAAATCTTGTTTCTCACGGTCTGAGAGTTTCATGGTGCCGTTTGGCAAACTCCAAGAGGACTGTAATGTGTTTTTTTACTGAGGAGTGGTTTCCGTCGGGTAACTCTACCATAAAGGCCTGATTTGTGGAGTACCGCAGAGACTGTTGTACTTCTGGAAGGTTGTCCCATCTCCACAGAGAAACTCTAGAGCTCTGTCAGAGTGACTATCAGGTTCTTTGTCACCTACCTGACCAAGACCCTTCTACACTGATTACACACACACACACACACACACACACACACACACACACACACACACACACACACACACACACACACACACACACACACACACACACACACACACACACACACACACACACACACACACACACAAAATCACGCGCAAGCACACACCTTTCTCAATGAGTGTTTGTGCACTATAGAGTTTGACTCAGTGCAATTGTTCAATGCCATAACAATGTGGATGAATCAAGTATTTAACTAACAAGTAACTTTTGCAACAAAGTGAGATGAAATGGTGTGCCATCCTCCACACTATGCTTCTCCACATTCCCCCATACAGGGCCTTCAGAAAGTATTCAGACCTCTTGACTTATTCCACATTTTATTAGGTTACAGCCTTTTTCTAAAATGTATTAAATCGTTTTTTCCCCTCATCAATATAATCACGATACCCCATAATGACATAGCAAAAACAGGTATTTAGAAATGTTAGCTAATTTATAAAAAATGTAAAACTGAAATATTACATCAACATAAGTATTCAGACCTTTAGCTCAGTACTTTGTTGAAGCACCTTTGGCAGCGATTACAGTCTTGAGTTTCTCCCATTTATTCTTTGCAGATCCTCTCAAGCTCTGTCAGGTTGGATGGGGAGCATTGCTGCACAGCTATTTTCAGGTCTCTCCAGAGATGTTTTATCGGGTTCAAGTCCGGGCTCTGGCTGGGCCACTCAAGGACATTCAGAGTCTTGTCCTGAAGCCACTCCTGCATTGACTTGACTGTGTGCTTAGGGTCGGTGTCCTGTTGGAATGTGAACCTTAGCCCCAGTCTGAGGTCCTGAGTGCTCTGGAGCAGGTTTTCATCAAGGATCTCTCAGTACTTTGCTGCAATCATCTTTGCCTCGATCCTGACTAGTCTCCCAGTCCCTGCTACTGAAAAACATTCCCACAGCATGATGCTGCCACTACCTTGCTTCACCTTACAGATGGTGCCAGGTTTCTTCTAGACGTGACGCTTGGCATTCAGGCCAAAGAGTTCAATATTGGTTTCATCAGACCAGAAAATCTTGTTTCTCACGGTCTGAGAGTTTCATGGTGCCGTTTGGCAAACTCCAAGAGGACTGTAATGTGTTTTTTACTGAGGAGTGGTTTCCGTCGGGTAACTCTACCATAAAGGCCTGATTTGTGGAGTACCGCAGAGACTGTTGTACTTCTGGAAGGTTGTCCCATCTCCACAGAGAAACTCTAGAGCTCTGTCAGAGTGACTATCAGGTTCTTTGTCACCTACCTGACCAAGACCCTTCTACACTGATTACACACACACACACACACACACACACACACACACACACACACACACACACACACACACACACACACACACACACACACACACACACACACACACACACACACACACACACACACACACACACACACACACACACACACACACACACACACACACACACACACACAGTCCGTAGCTGATAGAGACACCTGCTCACTCGCAGCATCTGATGAAGGCAAAAACACGACGGAACAAGAACACAGCACAGCAAACATCAAACAAGGATCCGACAAGGACAGAAGCGGAAACAGAGGGCAATCAGAGGGCAAAATAGGGGACAGGTGTGAAAGAGTAAACGAGGTAGTTAGGAGAATGAGGAACAGCTGGGAGCAGGAACGGAACGATAGAGAGAGAGAGAGAGAGAGAGAGAGAGAGAGAGAGAGAGAGAGAGAGAGAGAGAGAGAGAGAGAGAGAGAGAGAGAGAGAGAGAGAGAGAGAGAGAGAGAGAGAGAGAGAGAGAGAGAGAGAGAGAGAGAGAGAGGGAAAGAACCTAATAAGACCAGCAGGGGGAAACGAATAGAAGAGAAAGCACAGGGACAAGACATGACAATCTATGACAAAACATGACATGTATCTCTATGGACAATTCCTTCCACCTCATGAAAAGCATACACCTTATGTAGACATGTGTGTGCCTTTCCAAATGATGTCCAATCAATTGAATTTACCACAGGTGGACTCCAATCAAGTGGCTCTCCGATCAGGAATTTTTAATTTAAATAATAATTGTGTCCTTCGTGTCCTTTTGTCAAAGAATCCTCCATTTGAAGCAATTACAGCCTTGCAGACCTTTGGCATTCTAGTTGTCAAATAGTTGAGTTAATCTGAAGAGTTTTCACCCCATGCTTCCTGAAGCACATACCACAAGTTGAATTGGCTTGATGGGCACTTCTTACGGTCAAGCTGCTCCCACAACAGCTGAATAGGGTTGAGATCAGGTGACTGTGCTGGCCACTCCATTATAGACAGAATACTAGCTGACTGCCTCTTCCCTAAATAGTTATTGCATAGTTTGGAGCTGTGCTTTGGGTCATTGTCCTGGTGTAGGAGGAAATTGGCTCCAATTAAGTGCCGTCCACAGGGTATGGCATGGCGTTGCAAAATGGAGTGATAGCCTTCCTTCTTCCCCCAAAGCACCCTCAGACCATCACATTGCCTCCACCATGTTTGACAGATGGCGTCAAGCACTCCTCCAGCATCTTTTCATTTTTTCTGCGTCTCACGAATGTTCTTCTTTGTGATCCGAACACCTCAAACTTCATCTGTCCATAACACTTTTTTCCAATCTTCCTCTGTCCAGTGTCTGTGTTCTTTTGCCCATCTCAATCTTTTATTTTTATTGGCCAGTCTGAGATGTGTCTTTTTCTTTGCAACTCCGCCTAGAAGGCCAGCATCCCGGAGTCGCCTCTTCACTGTTGTCATTGAGTGAGTTGACGACTTGCTTCTCAAACTAGACACTCTAATGTACTTGTCCTCTTGCTCATTTGTGCACCGGGGCCTCCCACTCTTTCTATTCTGGTTAGAGGCAGTTTGCGCTGTTCTGTGAAGGGAGTAGTACACAGCGTTGTATGGGATCGTCAGTTTCTTGGCAATTTCTCACATGGAATAGCCTTCATTTCTCAGAACAAGAATAGACTGACGAGTTTCAGAAGACATTTATTTGTTTCTGGCCATTCTGAGCCTGTAATCGAACCCACAAATGCTGATGCTGCAGATACTCAACTAGTCTAAAGAAGGTCAGTTTTATTGCTTCTTTAATCAGAACAACAGTTTTCAGCTGTGCTAACATAATTGCAAAAGGTTTTCTAATGAACCTTTTAAAATTATAAACTTGGATTAGCTAACACAATGTGCCATTGGAACACAGGAGTGATGGTTGCTGATAATGGGCCTCTGTACACCTATGTAGATATTCCATAAAAAAGTCTGCCATTTCAAGCTACAGTAGTCATTTACAACATGAACAATATCTACACTGTATTTCTGATCAATTTGATGTTATTTTAACTGGACAAAAATGTGCATGTCTTTCAAAAACAAGGACATTTCTAAGTGACCCCAAACTTTTTAACAGTAGTTTATATTTGCAAAACATTTATTGTGTGTCAATTGCTGAGGCTTTTATGTAACAAAATGTGGAAAAAGTCAGGGGGCTGAACACTTTCGGAAGGCACAGTATGTACACTCCAGAGGGACATACAGATGGAGTAGAAAAGCACAAGAACTGGAACAGACATCTCCAGACATGGGGGGGGGGAAAGGAACAGATGAACTATTAATGATTCTGAAAGAGGGAGGGAGGGTGGACTAGAACCTTCAGTTGGAGTGCTAAAAACAGTTTGAGTGTTTAATAGGAGAAAAAGAGAAGCAGAGGTAGTGCCAGAGAATGAGAGTATGCTGACTGGGAGAGGGCAGCTTAAATATAGCCATGCCACTACCTCCACAGAGAGAGGGGGAGGGAGCGGGAAAGGGAGCGAGTGAAGTAGAATAAGCCACAGCCTTACTGCTGAAAGAGTAGAAATAGTTTCTGTATGTCATCTGATCATGATCAGTGACAACATCCCCTTCTTTCCAGTTACCACGATCCAACAACGACAACAGTTGCCTCCATCTCTCCCTGTATAAAAGCCCCCCTTCTTCTCTGTACTAATAATAGACTAGACAGCCTCAATGAGTCATGGTGGTGAGATGTATCTAATCCTCTCTTCTTTTCCCTTTGCTTCTCATCCAGTTCCTGCTCAGTTCCCGCTCCCTCTATCGCCTCACAGCCAGTGCCCAGCAGTGGTGGCGCCACTAGGAATGTGTCATGAGTGTGTATGTCTCTGTGTGTATGATTAGAGCTGTAATGAGTACTGTAATCAGAATGTGAAATTAACATTGGCTGGTGGAGGTCCAAATTTGACCAGCCAATCAAATTTTTTACAAGCCACATTTCTTTCAGATAAAAATCATAATGAAAATGTAAAGAACCCTTTTGGAAGCCTTTTTCTAAGAGTGCAGGGTGCTTTTATCTCTCATTGAACTCTGCAGAAACACATGCACCCCTCTTCATGTGCAGGACCAGTGAAGCACTGCAGTACATTGCATGGGACTAACACACACAAGTGTCAGTAGTGTTCCCTACAGGTAGATGTATGAGCAGTCTACAGGGAAATCCCAATGGCCCCCTCTCTCTCTATCACACACACACACACACACACACACACACACACACACACACACACACACACACACACACACACACACACACACACACACACACACACACACACACACACACACACACAAGTTTTTCTTGGGCCTTTGTTCTCTGGACTAAAGATCCCAAAGTTTCTGCACATGTGCAGATCACATTCCGTGCATGTGTTTATGCTCTACATTACGCACAGTCTCTGTTTCGCCTTGTAGAGGTAAGGCTACTGTCACGTTCATTGTAACGAGAAGACCAAGGTGCTGCGCGATACGAATACATTCCTCTTTATTAAAGGAACACTTAACAAACTAACAAAACAAACGTGAAGCTATAAACACTAGTGCTGACACAGGCAACTATACATAGACAATAACCCACGGAATACCCAAGGAATATGGCTACCTAAATATGGTCCCCAATCAGAGACAACGATAAACACCTGCTTGCTTCTAAATGAGAACCAATCTAGGCAACCATAGACATAAAACACCTAGACTAAAAACAACCCCATAAACATACAAAACCCCTAGACAGGTCAAAAACACAGATATCACCCTCGTCACACCCTGACCTAACTAAAATAATAAAGAAAACAAAGAATACTAAGGTCAGGGCGTGACAGCTACTCTGGCTATTGGTGCTTGTTTAATAACATTGGATCAAAGTTTGCATGATCACATAATAATAATATTCTACATAACATAACCAAATGTAAAAACATATTATTGCATTACTGTAAAACACAAACACCACCGCATTTTTCTCTTGTGGCCAAAACTCAACGGCGCACATCACTAGGCAAAATACACAGGTAGGCTATGCTACAGCTATTTTATACCATCTGCTCTAAGATTTGCTCACTGTACATCATTCAGAACACTGTAGGCTTTTTCAAACAACACTGTATAAAGATCTAAATGCATATATCCCCATGAAACTGATTAAAATCCCAGGGTCTACGGTCAATCACGGATTACAAAAAGAGAACCAGCACCGTCACGGACCAGGATGTCTTGCTCCCAGGCAGACTAAATAACTTTTTTTTTTACATTACTTTTTATAATAACTTTTTATTACCACGTCCAGATAAAGCGTCCGGAGTGAAAAAGTTAAATAAAATAAAAACTTGAGTGAGGGAAAAACTAAAAATATAAACAGTCATTAAAAAGTAAAAAATTTTAAGTTGTCAGGTAGCAAAGTAAGGTTAGCAACAAAACGCACAGCAGCACGTAAACTAGTCTGTTGGTTATTGAATCAGCTGTGTAGTGCTAAGGCAAAAATCAAAACGTGCACACTTCACTCTGCTCTACTCCATTACCAGTGACCACTCATAAGCTGAATCAGTTTCATCAAAACTGAGGTTGAAATGAAAACCTACAGGAGGGTAGCTCTCCAGGAACAGGATTGGAGAGCCCTGGTCTCCAGCTTATCATGAGGTATTCTAACTCAGGCAAGCAGTACCTCGAGACTTCTTTAATGTTACAGATCGCACACCAGTTGTTGTTAAGAAAGAGACACACACCACCTCCCCTTGAGCTACCCAGACAACATCGTTCTGCCCTGCTGATGTATCGAAAAAACAGCTATATTTATATTTACCATATCCTTGTTCAGCGACTCTGAACAAATATCAGTTATTCAGATCACGTTGATAGGATAGTCTCGAATGGAGCTCATCCAGTTTATTCTCCAGTGATTGCACATTTGCCAATAGAACGGAAGGTAAAGGCGATTTATCCACACTCTGACGTAGTCTCGTCAGGTATCCCGCACGCCAGGCTCCATATTGCGGTCTCCTCCTTCTTCGATTGTCGGGGATTTGGACCTGGTCCGGGATAATCAGTAAACTCAGCAACACCAAAATAACTTCACAGATCTTCATGGTAAAGGGTTTAAACACTGTTTCCCATGCTTGTTCAATGAAGCATAAACAATTAATGAACATGCACCTGTGGAACGGTCGTTAAGACAGGCCTTTCTACTGACTCTGAAAAACACCAAAAGAAAGATGCCCAGGGTCCCTGCTCATCTGCGTGAACGTGCCTTAGGCATGCTGCAAGGAGGCACGAGGACTTCAGATGTGGCCAGGGCAATAAATTGTCATGTCCGTACTGTGAGACACCTAAGAGAGCGTTACAAGGAGACAGGACGGACAGCTGATTGTCCTCGCAGTGGCAGACCACGTGTAACAACACATGCACAGGATCGGTACATCCGAACATCACACCTGCGGAACAGGTATAGGTGTTAGTGTAATTTAATTATGCCAATGTGCTTTCATTAATTGAAAACCCTTAATCTATTTTATGAGAATTTGTAAGATTCTTGTTTGCATAAAATAGATGGAGACCAGTCTTTCAATAATAGGTAACAGAATTTATTCTCGGAGCGCGCTGCCACTTAACCACGAGCAACAGTTTATATACAGATCATGATGTCATTTCATTGCTTTAACAGAATCCCCTCCTCTCGACCTGGACAAAGTGAAGTGAAAAGTTCATTCTAACTTACTAACACACTCCCAGGTAACTTTTGACCCCTCAACATTATCGATCACCACTGAGCTGACAGTTCTAATTAACAGAAAACCTAGGAATGCACTCACTGTCTTATCTAAAAAACCCAGAGCTAAGTTTCTGTAGGTTCAACCATAGGTTAACGACCTTATGTGTTTACACAGTCCCCAACCCATTCGTTTCTTCCTAGTTGGAATGGTGTTCATTAACTTTAATTACTCCTTGTCCGTGTCACACAATCCCATCGTATGAACTCATATTGTTAATCAGATATAATAAAACAGAGTATAAGTTTACTTAGTTATACAGTTCCATTTAACATGATTTGTTCAGTCATTTAATCATAGTTTTACCAACAATCCACCCTAAAAATGACTTAACAACTCATACCATCATTGAATACTACATGGAAATATCAATGATATACTAGAAGAAGACAAGGCAACCGATACATGTATGTACATAATCAACTTCAATGACTGTTCTAACCTACATCAGAATCTTAATTCTATTTATCAGGATTTTCTGTTAATCTTCATGAAAAATCAGTCTATACATTGAAACAAGAAAACATCTAAATTTCCTAAACATCAAATATGGTCTCCTCGCGAGTGAATGGATCCAGATTCTTCTATGACGCCCAAACCATGTATTTTGTATTCCACTGGTCAGAGCTTAGGATTGGTCCATATATCACCATCTGAAGTGTCATCGATTTCTCCAGAGTCCTTGAAATGATAACTTTCATACACACAATCAACCACATCCGCACAAAACTAACACAGTCACACAGGTGAAGGTAGCCCATAACACAGTAATCATAACATTTTTCCACCTTCCAAACACACTGTCAACCCAATTAGTCAGAGAAGTATCCACCCCTGAGTTTACTGCCAACTCATGAACTAGGGTGTGTAAACCGGACAAGGGCTTGGTCACTCATCCATCCAAAACTGTATCTTCGGGGTCCAAATTACCTCCATACACTCCCACCCGTTTCAGCCAGCAAACATCCAAGACTATTCTATTCTGCCAAACCATTCATTTACATCTCTGATATAATTGGTGAAGCGCTGTGGATTTTTAATAGATATAATTGATCCAATCCACATTCTCATTGAGAGTGGACCACCAAAAAATACTTGACTCTAATCCTGCCAGGATCTAATTTATAGCTTTTGATCTCATCTGCCCCCCGTGGAACCACAATATTATTAATACAAACCCTATCATCAAAAGACCCAGACGGAGTTCTTATTTTCTCCCGTTTAGTCAACATCATGTCATGGTGTTGAATGAGTGTGAAATGCATTCTCAAATGTACCAGTACACATACCCCTGTCCAATTAGCCAGTAATACTCGGCCATCACGTCATTCCTCCACACAACCACCAGATGTGAGCCCTGGGCCTCCTTATCTTACTTAAATCCCCAGATCTCAACCAGCCTGCCAAATCACTCATTGGTCGCATCATCTGTCCTATTGCAGTACTGATTTTGCCCCACATATTTCCCAGAAGTACTATGCTGAATCAAACCGTAAACAGTCTCCCTTTGCCTCTGTGAAAGGAGGAAGCTCAGATTTCAGAGGAACATGTGGATATAAATAGTGCAAATCCATACAACTTATTATCTGGCTTTCCTGCTTCCATGAATAGCTTTACCATACAGGCTGTTCCCTTAGGTGAATAATTCCATTTAATGGAAAAGCGATGGTTGTCAACTGAGGTTTTCTGTGGCACAAACATAGCATTTTTCTTTAGCTATTGATCTGGCCGTATATTGAATTTACTCTAACCAGATGTTAGAATCCTCATAACCAGTTTCCCTTTCCTTAAGATCTTTAATCTAAACTATCCACACCGGCTCTTGGCTCTGGACAACTCCACAGTCAGTATCTGCTTTGTCAGACGGACTCTGCTTGTATTCGGCTGACTATAGAGCAATCAGCTGCTCTAACTTTTTCTACCTGGAATGCACTAGGTTATCAACTGAAACCCTTACTTTCACTACACTCCATCTCCTTCCATGCCGGGTATGTAGATTTATGTAACCCTCTCACATGATGTGAGCTATAACTTGTTTCCATGAACTACACAGAGACTTGCATAGATGTCTTCCATAATAGCTACTCTTAGTCCTGAACTGCCAAGGAGTCAGAGGCCCCACTTGGTCTACATAGAACTCCACTGAGACATCCTTCCCAATCCCACTCTCACTTCCTGTTCATCCAGATCAAGTGATCTCTTATGCTTGATTAATATTAAATCCTCATTGTTTAACTATGTCAATATTACCCCCTTCTCGGTGTTCATGTTGTATCAGGAATATGGTCAGGAATGAGGTCCCCCAACCATACAGTTTAGGATGGACAGCTCACCTATAAAGCCCCACCCTCTTCCAGAAAACACATCATTAGCAAGAGTCAGAGACATTTTCACTTCTATGAACAAGAACAGTGATGGAATGACAGGTAAGGTAATCTTCATTCGAGAGATGGCCCCTAGAATTCTGTTAATTCCAGTTCTCCTCTCAAACTCTGTTATTGTTCGACAATGTGAGTGTGTCCTACCCTCCCACAGTGTGATATGAATCCGGGTAGTTCTTTCAGCTAGCTGTCACCAGGAGTCCTTGGTATGGTCCCCCCAACAGGCCTCAGGGACTGGATTGAGTGACTTCACCTGTAATTCACCTGTAGTGCATAAAATCTTGGACATACAGGTTTGGTTAACAAATAGTTTTTAATTTGTTCTATCTGATTATATTTTAAACTTCTATACCTACTTGTTAGCTAATTATTTTATTTTTTATTAGTTTATTATCCAGTAGTCACATCCTATCCTAGAACACAATTTACCCATCCCTGGCTCTGTCCAGGTAACAACCTTGCCTACTCTACACTTAAGAATAGTAAATTATCCTTATGTCTGACATCATGTAGGAGAGCCCCTGTCATTTTCCACATGTCCAATTCTCCCTTGGGCGTCCATTCATGTCAATCCTGTACCAATTCTCTGTCAAGTGACTTATCTACTTTAAGAAGTATCTGTGCTACTTATATATTTTCTTAAATATATATATTTACCGATTTAAACAGTAACCCTTTTCTCTCCTATCTCTCAAATACCACTAAGCGTCTCACTGTTTGACTTTATCAAAATCATTGATTTAAAAAAAAAACATGTCTATGAGTGGCAATCTCTAAAGTCCTTACATTTCCTTAATCAATCTATCTTAATCCTGACAATAATCCTAAATCATCACAGATGTCCTATATTCCTGTTAAATTTAATACTATTTTAAAAAACTCCTAATAGTCAAACAAAGCCTAAACAAATGCGAACCATATCAAAATCCTTCCTACACTTACAAGCTCTTTCCTTCAGGGATCCTCAGTATTCTGTCTCACAATAACATGAATTTAATATATGTTGCATAGTGTGGAATACCTTATATACAGTAAGATAGAAAAACAAGTTTCAGTTCTTAGTTCTCTATGTAATTCCCTGCCCTATTGGCCTAATATATCTCTTATCCAAACCTCAATGTATTTTATCTCCCCCTATTTATTCTCAATGATAAATATGATTTTGTTTCTGTTGTAATACCAAATCAATAATAGCCCATTCAAAAACTTCACAGCTAATATTGTAAAACAGAATCCTGAAACACTTTCTCATCAGTGATTCAAACAATAATTCTAACCCCAAACTAAAACTCCATTATGATTAATTTACCTTAAAACTAGTAACCCAAATGACCACAAATTCATAATACAAATGGCTCTCCCCTGAGGCTGATCAGACCCCAAAAGATAGCCATGATAAGGTCAATAGGTCATACCACTCTTTTATAGTCACGTTCCATACTACATTAGACATATTAAAGAACCCTTTATCCTTAAAATAAAAAAATTCACTTGTGTAATTAAAACTCATAAAATAAAAACTCATAAAGTTCCATATGTGAGCGTGCCTCTTTAAAATACCTTTGCACTAAAACACATAGTCCTAACAAATGTTTTATGTGTATATATTTGCAAACCTTAATGAATAAACAAAACTTCCAGGCCTTTTTCAATTTGGTCGTTTATGGCCTCAATCTCACCCACTCTCCCCAAGATTATAATCCCAGGAAACGTCTAAAAGTGAGACACCTAAAGATCAATTTTCCCAGAAGAACACAAAACGCCTAACTAGCATTCACTATGCTACTTCGATTCAGAAACTCAAAAGTGAACTATAAACTAAACCTAATGTTAACTCCCCTTTACCTCAAATCATTAATCATAAATTTTAAATGTATATATATATATCAATGTATATGTTTACTTAAATGAACATGCTACCCTTAGATACAATTAACCTGATAACATTATTATCCAATGTATTACTTTTTCCCTCTGCCGCAAATGTCGTACATTTCTCAGGGTAAGAAATCCGTAATTTAATCCCAGATATTTAATCAAATGTAAACTTATTTTCCCATGGCTCCTTCAACTCACATATTTTAGATAACTTCCATCCATCCCGGTATAAAGAATCCTACTTAAACACACCAGAACAAATGCTTAATTAAGTTAAATCAACTCCTAGAATAAACAATCATCAGTAACCAAATAAACAAAACACTTTTATCAGCAAAAAACAAACTATACAAAAACTCACTACTATAATGCTCCAAATAAAAGCCACAAATCAATGATGCCCACCTAGCGAATCAGCTGCTAGTTTTTTAGCATCTTGCCTGACTACCCTGATGACTTACGACTACTTTTGTATTTGGAAATTTTCATCAACTTCTGAAAAGTGACTCAAAACAAAAATGCACGCAATTTTCCTTCTAAAAGACACAAACAATTTTCTCCGTTACCCCCAGTCACGACATCATTTCCGTGGCAACAAAAGTGCCTTGCGAGTGATGTCATCAACAAGCGCTCAACCTAGAGCCGAGCCGCAACGACTTTCAATGAATTGTAAATAATTGTTGGCTGTCTGCAGCAACAGTAGTACGTACGGGTTCGATAAACCAAACCTAATTTATCACATCTGTTGAATCTTGAATTAGAATTTACAACATCAATCAACATCTCTCATCTCCCAATTCGCTAAATTTATAAGAACATTTTGATGGGCACAAATCTATCCTAATTCTCTTTCTTTCTCTCTCTCGGAGAACCTGAGCCCTAGGACCATGCCCCAGGACTACCTGACATTATGACTCCTTGCTGTCCCCAGTCCACCTGGCCGTGCTGCTGCTCCAGTTTCAACTGACCTGAGCCCTAGGACCATGCCCCAGGACTACCTGACATGATGACTCCTTGCTGTCCCCAGTCCACCTGGCCAAGCTGCTGCTCCAGTTTCAACTGTTCTGCCTTATTATTATTCGACCATGCTGGTCATTTATGAACATTTTAACATCTTGGCCATGTTCTGTTATAATCTCCACCCAGCACAGCCAGAAGAGGACTGGTCACCCCACATATGCTCTCTCTAATTCTCTCTTTCTTTCTCTCTCTCGGAGGACCTGAGCCCTAGGACCATGCCCCAGGACTACCTGACATGATGACTCCTTGCTGTCCCCAGTCCACCTGATCGTGCTGCTGCTCCAGTTTCAACTGTTCTGCCTTATTATTATACGACCATGCTGGTCATTTATGAACATTTGAACATCTTGGCCATGTTCTGTTATAATCTCCACCTGGCACAGCCAGAAGAGGACTGGCCACCCCACATAGCCTGGTTCCTCTCTAGGTTTCTTCCTAGGTTTTGGCCTTTCTAGGGAGTTTTTCCTAGCCACCGTGCTTCTACACCTGCATTGCTTGCTGTTTGGGGTTTTAGGCTGGGTTTCTGTACAGCACTTTGAGATATCAGCTGATGTACAAAGGGCTATATAAATACATTTAATTTGATTTGATTGTCTCTTCGTTATTATTTAGAATTCATTTGATTTAAGTAACTGTCTCGTCTTTGATTTAGCATTTTAATTACAACTCTATTCCCAATACATTATTCAAACAGATCATTTAGTGACTAGACATCATCTTGCATCAAAATGCGCTTCATTATTATTTTAAGTTGAA
The DNA here is from genome assembly GCF_021184085.1 of Oncorhynchus gorbuscha. NCBI lineage: Eukaryota > Metazoa > Chordata > Actinopteri > Salmoniformes > Salmonidae > Oncorhynchus > Oncorhynchus gorbuscha. The sequence goes on along the minus strand of NC_060190.1, from coordinate 46,863,311 downwards.
TAAATTAGTCTATTAATTTGAACTAAACAAACTATTTTAAACGTTTAGTTTATATCTTATAAAAATACTAGTCACTATAACCTTCTCTGCAATACAATTAGTTTAATTACAACCAAAAACTCTGATCTTTTTAGTTAACGCCTCGGCTGGGAACCCAACCCTGGACTGCAGTTTGTAAGACTGCTACGCTCACCACTATATCACCAACACTATGGAACTGACTGAGATTCTCCGCAATTAGACCCATTTTACAGTTGTCTGTATTTGTAACTCCGGCATCGGGCCAACAGAAAATAGCCCTAATTTAAAATACCCAAGTTTTCCCTCAGTGAGGATTCTCATTTAATCTCGCTTTCCTCTATCAGAAATTAGGAATAGTTACTTTCATGACTCTTGATAAGTTATTAGGTTATTATATCTTGCCTTTCTATTTGCCTTTCTATTTTTTTACCTTCTATGTGCGTGTATTTATATGAATCTGCTATTAACTGTTACTTAGTTACTTTAGTTGCTTTTCTGTCTGACTATGTGTGTGTCTCTTTAATGATAATCAGTATGTATTTCTCTTTTCTGGAAACCTCATCTATAGATGAGTTTGATCGGACATTATATTTCACCCGTATACAATTATAAGCTCATTATAAACTATTGTTCCTTGGGACTTTCAACGTTAATATCTCATATCTCACTACTTTAGAATCAGTTTCCCTCTCCACCCCTTAGATATTAATTTCTTTCAGTATTTAATGGGTTCAGTTATTATGTTCGCCTAGAATTGCCCTGCCTTCTCACCAAGCCTAATTTATCCTCACCTGTTTTAATATATCTATCTGCTACTTTTCATAGTCAGAGTACTTCCCATATACAGATAGACCACTAGGATAAAACTTTATTTAGGTATGTCTTTTGAAGTAATGGTTATCCTATTTGTACAGAACGACCGTCCCATCTAACAATACGTACTACATCTCACCCTTAAAAAATCTTTCGGCTTGCAAGACCAAGATTTATTAAGTCCTAGTTTAGTTTTGGTAGTGCACCTTACCACGAGTAATTTCAGACCCCATCGATTTTGGTTAAAACACAAAGTAGAAACCCATTGTATTTGTTCAGAATATTCAAGCACCTATCATTGGTTAAATCCAAACTCCTTTAGCACATTCAATCAAAAATATCTTAATAATAATTTATCCCAAATTCGAGAATAAAGACTATTTACCTTCGTCCTGTAGACTGGGAAAAGTAATGCCGGTTCGATTCCATCACCTTCTCTGTCGCCCTTAGATCTTTATACCGGCCTGTTTTTTTAAACCTCAATCCAGAGGCCAGGTCTTTAAATAACGAGTCCAGACTCGTCCGTGCACGGTTCTCGGCTTTCCCTTCGGACGACAGAGGCAAATTTGTGGAATCAACTCGAAGGACCACTTGTTAGTGTAATTTAATTATGCCAATGTGCATTCATTAGCTTCTTGGATATAGGGGGCGCTCTTTTATTTTTTGGATAAAAAAAACATTCCCGTTTTAAACAAGATATTTTGTCACGAAAAGATGCTCGACTATGCATATAATTGACAGCTTTGGAAAGAAAACACTGATGTTTCCAAATCTGCAAAGATATTGTCTGTGAGTGCCACAGAACTGATGCTACAGGCGGAACCAAGATGACATTTCAAACAGGAAGTGCCCCAGATTTTGAAGGCGCTGTGTTTCAATGAGTCCTTATATGGCTGTGAATGGGTCACGAATGAGCTTAGACTTCTGTCGTTTCCCCATAGTGTCGACAGCATTGTGACGTATTTGTAGGCATATCATTGGAAGATTGACCATTTTACACTACATATACCAGGTGGTCGCTTGGTGTCGTCCGTCGCAATTACTGCGTAATCTCCAGCTGCGTGTATTTTTCTGTTTGCTTCCGAGGAGAAACCCAACTGCCACAAATGATTTATCATCGAATAGATACGTGAAAACACCTTGAGGATTGATTCTAAACAACGTTTGCCATGTTTCTGTCGATATTATGGAGTTAATTTTGAAAAAAGTTTGGCGTTGTAATGACTGAATTTTCAGGGTTTTTTCTTAGCCAAGCGTGATGAACAAAACGGAGCGATTTCTCCTACACAAATAATATTTTTGGAAAAAATTAACATTTGCTATCTAACTGAGAGTCTTCTCATTGAAAACATCCAAAGTTCATCAAAGGTAAATTATTTTATTTGAATGCTTTTCTTGTTTTTGTGAAAATGTTGCCTGCTGAATGCTAGGCTTAATGCTATGCTAGCTATCAATACTCTTACACAAATGCTTGTGTAGCTATGGTTGAAAAGCATATTTTGAAAATCTGAGATGACAGTGTTGTTAACAAAAGGCTAAGCTTGTGAGTGAATATATTTATTTCATTTCATTTGCGATTTTCATGAATAGTTAACGTTGCGTTATGGTAATGAGCTTGAGGCTATGATTACGCTCCTGGATAAGGGATTGCTCGACGCAAGAAGTTAATTGAAAACCCTTAATCTATTTTATGAAAATTTGTAAGATTCTTGTTTGCATAAAATAGATAGAGACCAGTCTTTCAATAATAGGTAACAGAATTTATTCTCGGAGCGCGCTGCCACTTAAGCACGAGCATGACGTCATTTCATTGCTTTAACAGAATCCCCTCCTCTTGACCGGGACAAAGTGAGGTGAAAAGTTAATTCTAATTTACTAACACACTCCCAGATAACTTTTGACCCCTCAACATTATCGATCACCACTGAGCTGACAGTTCTAATTAACAGAAAACCTAGGAATGCACTCACATTTACATTTACATTACATTTAAGTCATTTAGCAGACGCTCTTATCCAGAGCGGCTTACAAATTGGTGCATTCACCTTATGACATCGAGTGGAACAGTCACTTTACAATAGTGCATCTAAATCTTAAAGGGGGGGTGGGTTTCAGGTGTCTCCGGAAGGTGGTGATTGACTCCGCTGTCCTGGCGTCGTGAGGGAGTTTGTTCCACCATTGGGGGGCCAGAGCAGCGAACAGTTTTGACTGGGCTGAGCGGGAGCTGTACTTCCTCAGTGGTAGGGAGGCGAGCAGGCCAAAGGTGGATGAACGCAGTGCCCTTGTTTGGGTGTAGGGCCTGATCAGAGCCTGGAGGTACTGAGGTGCCGTTCCCCTCACAGCTCCGTAGGCAAGCACCATGGTCTTGTAGCGGATGCGAGCTTCAACTGGAAGCCAGTGGAGAGAACGGAGGAGCAGGGTGACGTGAGAGAACTTGGGAAGGTTGAACACCAGACGGGCTGCGGCGTTCTGGATGAGTTGAAGGGGTTTAATGGCACAGGCAGGGAGCCCAGCCAACAGCGAGTTGCAGTAATCCAGACGGGAGATGACAAGTGCCTGGATTAGGACCTGCGCCGCTTCCTGTGTCAGGCAGGGTCGTACTCTGCGGATGTTGTAGAGCATGAACCTACAGGAACGGGCCACCGCCTTGATGTTGGTTGAGAACGACAGGGTGTTGTCCAGGATCACGCCAAGGTTCTTAGCGCTCTGGGAGGAGGACACAATGGAGTTGTCAACCGTGATGGCGAGATCATGGAACGGGCAGTCCTTCCCCGGGAGGAAGAGCAGCTCCGTCTTGCCGAGGTTCAGCTTGAGGTGGTGATCCGTCATCCACACTGATATGTCTGCCAGACATGCAGAGATGCGATTCGCCACCTGGTCATCAGAAGGGGGAAAGGAGAATATTAATTGTGTGTCGTCTGCATAGCAATGATAGGAGAGACCATGTGAGGTTATGACAGAGCCAAGTGACTTGGTGTATAGCGAGAATAGGAGAGGGCCTAGAACAGAGCCCTGGGGGACACCAGTGGTGAGAGCGCGTGGTGAGGAGACAGATTCTCGCCACGCCACCTGGTAGGAGCGACCTGTCAGGTAGGACGCAATCCAAGCGTGGGCCGCGCCGGAGATGCCCAACTCGGAGAGGGTGGAGAGGAGTATCTGATGGTTCACAGTATCGAAGGCAGCCGATAGATCTAGAAGGATGAGAGCAGAGGAAAGAGAGTTAGCTTTAGCAGTGCGGAGCGCCTCCGTGATACAGAGGAGAGCAGTCTCAGTTGAATGACTAGTCTTGAAACCTGACTGATTTGGATCAAGAAGGTCATTCAGAGAGAGATAGCGGGAGAGCTGGCCAAGGACGGCACGTTCAAGAGTTTTGGAGAGAAAAGAAAGAAGGGATACTGGTCTGTAATTGTTGACATCGGAGGGATCGAGTGTAGGTTTTTTCAGAAGGGGTGCAACTCTCGCTCTCTTGAAGACGGAAGGGACGTAGCCAGCGGTCAGGGATGAGTTGATGAGCGAGGTGAGGTAAGGGAGAAGGTCTCCGGAAATGGTCTGGAGAAGAGAGGAGGGGATAGGGTGAAGCGGGCAGGTTGTTGGGCGGCCGGCCGTCACAAGACGCGAGATTTCATCTGGAGAGAGAAGGGAGAAAGAGGTCAGAGCACAGGGTAGGGCAGTGTGAGCAGAACCAGCGGTGTCGTTTGACTTAGCAAACGAGGATCGGATGTCGTCGACCTTCTTTTCAAAATGGTTGACGAAGTCATCTGCAGAGAGGGAGGAGGGGGGGAGGTGGAGGAGGATTCAGGAGGGAGGAGAAGGTGGCAAAGAGCTTCCTAGGGTTAGAGGCAGATGAGGAGATCGAGAGATGAGGATCCCGGTGCTACCACCCCGCTGACCAGAAGCTCTCGGGGTGTGCGAGAACACGTGGGCGGACGAAGAGAGAGCAGTAGGAGTAGCAGTGTTGTCTGTGGTGATCCATGTTTCCGTCAGTGCCCAGAAGTCGAGGGACTGGAGGGAGGCATAGGCTGAGATGAACTCTGCCTTGTTGGCCGCAGATCGGCAGTTCCAGAGGCTACCGGAGACCTGGAACTCCACGTGGGTCGTGCGCGCTGGGACCACCAGATTAGGGTGTCCGCGGCCACGCGGTGTTGAGCGTTTGTATGGTCTGTGCAGAGAGGAGAGAACAGGGATAGACAGACACATAGTTGACAGGCTACAGAAGAGGCTACGCTAATGCAAAGGAGATTGGAATGACAAGTGGACTACACGTCTCGAATGTTTCTGTAGGTTCAACCATAGGTTAACGACCTTGGTTGAACCTACAACCCATTAGTTTCTTCCTAGTTGGAATGGTGTTCATTAACTTTAATTACTCCTTGTCCGTGTCACACAATCCCATCATATGAACTCATATTGTTAATCAGATGTAATAAAACAGAGTATAAGTTTACTTAGTTACAGTTCCGTTTAACTTGATTTGTTCAGTCATTTAATCATAATTTTACCAACAACAGGATGGCAACAACAACTACCCGAGTTACATCAGGAACGCACAATCCCTCCATCAGTACTAAGACTGTCCGCAATAGGCTGAGAGAGGCTGGACTGAGGGCTTGTAAGCCTGTTGTAAGGCAGGAACTCACCAGACATCACAGGCAACAACATTGCCTATGGGCATAAACCCACCGTCGCTGGACCAGACACGACTGGAAAAAAGTGCTCTTCACTGATGAGTCACGGTTTTGTCTCACCAGGGGAGATGGTCGGATTGGCGTTTATCGTCGAAGGAATGAGTGTTACACCAAGGCCTGTACTCTGGAGCAGGATCGAGGTCGAGGGTCCGTCATGGTCTGGGGCGGTGTGTCACAGCACCATCGGACTGAGCTTGTTGTCACTGCAGGAAATCTCAATGCTGTGCGTTACAGGGAAGACATCCTCCTCCCTTCCTGCAGGCTCATCCTGACCCTCCAGCATGATAATGCACCAGCCATACTGCTCGTTCTGTGTGTGATTTCCTGCAAGACAGGAATGCCAGTGTTCTGCCATAGCCAGTGAAGAGCCCGGATCTCATTGAGCACATCTGGGACCTGTTGGATCGGAGGGTGGGGGCTCGGGCCATTCCCCACAGAAATGTTCGGGAACTTGCAGGTGCCTTGGTGGAAGAGTGGAGTAACTGGCAAATCTGTGAGGAGGAGATGCACTGCAGTACTTAATGCAGCTGGTGGCCACACCAGATACTGACTGTTACTTTGATTTTGAACCCCTCCCCCTTTGTTCAGGGACACTTTGATTTTGATCCCCCCTTTGTTCAGGGACACATTATTCCATTTCTGTTAGTCACATGTCTGTGGAACTTGTTCAGTTTATGTCTCAGTTGTTGATTCTTGTTATGTTCATACAAATATTTACAAATGTTAAGTTTGCTGAAAATAAACGCAGTTGACAGTGAGAGGACGTTTCTTTTTTTGCTGAGTTTATCTGTCGCCTCGGACTCATTGAAGTTAAAGTTTTAGTCCAAATTGAGGATAGTGATAGCTGTTCTGATGACCAGAAGCTCTTTTTGGTCATAGGAAATAATGGCGGAAACATCATGTACAAAACAAAAGGCACAATTGGTCAGGAGCCTGTAAAACGGCTGCTATTCCCTCTAGGCCATCATACGTGTTTGTATGGTTATACAAGACAGAAGGGTACTTAAGGCAAAAATGAAGGTGGTTGGTCAGGTTGGATAGGTAGGCGTATAACACAAATGTCTAGCATCTGTGTTTGAATCTCATTACAGACAACATAGCATTTTAGCTAATTAGCAACTTAACATTTCAGCTAACATTACTTTTTAGCTACTTTGCAACTACTTAGCATGTTAGCTAACCCTAACTCTAACCTTAACCCTAACCTCTAATACTAACCCCTAGCCTAGCTAATGTTAGCAACCTAGCTAACTGTACCATTAACCACCTGTCCACCACAAATTGGAATTCGTAACATGTCATACATTAATTAAGCAATTCATAACATATTGTAGAAATTGCAATTCGTAACATATCATACGAATTGTAATTCATAACATATCATATGAAATGGATGATGGACATCCACAAATAAATACATATCATACATATCCTTCTAATTGTAACATATCCTTCTAATTGGAGCGTCCCGGATTTACATTTACATCTACACCTGAGTTCAGGTTGCAGCATTAGGTCTGAAGACAGCCTGCTCAAATGTATTTTCCCAGTGCAGTTGTAACGTCGTTCATCTGTTGAAAGAAGAGAGTCGGACCGAAATGCAGCGTGTAGGTTACTCATGACTTTAATGAAGGAAGACGCGGTACATGAAATAACTGAATACTAAATACAAAAACAACAGAACGGAACGTGAAACTAATTACAGCCTATCTGGTGACTATAACACAGAGACAGGAACAAACACCCACAAAATACAAAGCGAAAGTCAGGCTGCCTAAATACGGTTCCCAATCAGAGACAACGATAAGCACCTGACTCTAATTGAGAATCGCCTCAGGCAGCCAAGCCTATACCACACCCCTAATCAGCCGCGATCCCAAATAATACAAACCCCAATACAAACACAACATATAAACCCATGTCACACCCTGGCCTACCCAAACATATGACAAAAACACAAAATACAATGACCAAGGCGTGACAGCAGTAGCTAGGTAACAGTGAAACTATCACAACCAAGTATCATTTCAACAGAACCAGTCCACAGGAGGTCTTGTAAAATAATGGTCAAATGTGATGCCACTAGCCTTCAATGGGCAAGAGTACGACGTGTATTTTGGGGTATTATTAGTTACAGTTGAACTTCAAATATGAAATTTAGTGAGAAAAGCAAGAAAAGCAGAGTTTCAAATCCAAAACTATCTAGCGAGTTGAGTTGGCTAACTAGAACAGGACTGCAGCATAAGCTTTGGCCTTTGTATGGGAAATGCAGTGGATAAATTGTAACAATAATTGGTTTACAAATGATACACCTAAGACAGCTTGATGCAGTTGTTACAGATACTGTTCAGGCTCACATACCGTTGATGAATGCCAAACTTTTTCATGCCGTCTCCCACGAGTGTCATCACTTGTGGAGAAATGAGACGTTGGCAGGGATAAAGATTCAGACTATTTCTTTGGTCAACATTACGTGAGAGTCACCCTCCAATTGGACAAAGTGGAGTGGTCTTTGTTGATAGCAGTCTGCTCAGCCACACCAAGAGAAGACAGGAATATGAACATAATTTGCACATATTATGCAAATATCAGTTCATGCATAACTGAGTTCTCACAAACTATCAATACGTTAAAGTAAAACTTGCAGAAACAAATATACTCCTAACATGCTCACTAACATGATACAACATTGTAGCTTATTAACTGTAGGCTACCTTAACCTTTTCCACATTTTATTTTCAAGAGATTTTTTAAAAGTGTGTTCTTGTAAAAAAACAATAAACACTGAGTGTATAACACATTAGGAACACCTGCTCTATCCATGACATTGAATGATCAGGTGAATCTAGCATCCCTTATTGATGTGAACTGTTAAATCGACTTCATTCAGTGTAAATGAAGGGGGGGGAGATTTTTATTAAGCTTTGAGACAATTGAGACATGGGCAAGACAAAGCTTAAAGTGCCTTTGAATGTGGTATGGTAATAGGTGCCAAAGTTGCTGGGTTTTTCATGCTCAGCAGTTTCCCGTGTGTATCAAGAATGGTCCACCACCCAAAGGACATCCAGCCAACTTGACACAACCTGATTCTGAGAGCCATATCAGATCACATTTGGAAAATATGGAGCCAAACACGTGAGTGAGCTTAGGACTGGGAAATTCCTCTAGATCAAATGAGGAGAGAATCATAAAACTAGAGTGATTATGCACATAGATCTGTATCACTCCCTCTCCACCCATCTGTTTTGCAAAGGTCTGAGTTATGTCTGGACAGTCAGGCAGGCAGACTGCACACTGACTAAACTCAGCGAGAGGCACACTAGACCATTAAGACAAGATACAGAAATTGTATAGCCTACGGTATGTGTGTTATATGTGGGTTGTTTTGCAGATTGCAGTGTATATAGTCCCTGTAAAATTATCCATACTGTCGTGACTTGACTTTAACATGAATCTGAAGACTGTTATTTATCTAATGAACTATGTTTAATGGTTACCCAATTAAATGAATCATGTAACAATTAACTCATTCGGATCTGGGGCACCACGAGAGCAGATCTTTAAAGAGTTACCATCTCCCGAATTAAACTCTGAAAGGTTTTTACCCATCACATCTATAAACAGTCAACTTATCATTAATCATAACCTAGTTTCATATCCCCATTCTGAGTAGTCGTAACCTCCTTTGATCTGCAAAAAAAACTAGTTTTACTTATGATTTAGTACTACACAAATTGGTTTAATTATTACTAGCTAATTAAATGAGAACACAGGATAAACATACACACTGTTATTGACTGGAGACGTAATACGCTGAAAACAGATCCATAGTGGAATGACAACAACATGGATGCTTGTTAAAGAAGAGATGGAGAGAGAGAGAGACATAGACACTTAACAGTGCCACATTCAGAAGCTACTCTCACCTACAATAACCATATACTTCGCACATGAACTGCCGCCTGCTTTGAGCAAGAAATCATGAATGTATTTACATGAAATGCCTGGGTTTGGCGGGGATCACTCGGTGAACGGTGCAGCCTTGGAAAGGGTGTTGGGCCTTTTCACGGCACGCTTTTAAGGCTCTGATTGTCCGAAATTGTTCCAACAACTCTTCTACTGTTGTCCTTCTTCGTAGTTGTCCGGTATCCGTTGACTTGTCATGTAGTCCTGAACAGAACTACAGAGTTGATTTTCCTTCCATTCGCTCTTGAAGATACTTCTTTGAAAATAGGCTAGCCAGCCATAGCGATGGTTCCCCAGTGGGGAGATGAGAGTAGCGTAATACGACGGTTTGAGCAGAATAACAGGATGGTCCTACTTAAATTCTTAGCCATACCAGTGATTGTCCGGGAGGTGGTTTTATCGTCTCCACCTTGTGTTGAGATTCAAAGTTCAAACCATTTTAAACATGTAGCTGCCACTTCATGCTTTTTCTGGTTCAATGTGTTAATTTCGTAAGCCATCATTTATACTTTTTGCTCGAAAGGGGCGGTTCCGGCAGACTGGCACACTCCCTGACCTCACTCCGGGACGGTGATTACTCACTGTGCAAAATTATGGAAAACAATTATCTCTTATCTCAAATCACATCCCACTCTTAACAAAGACACTTTCAGAATTTTGATCTGACCTATTTGGATTCTCGTGGTCAGTCATGACAATACTGATATTGCAAAATAGGGAGGAGCCTAAACTAGTCACGTGACTGTATTTACTTTTTTATATATTTTTTATTTGATTTAACTAGGCAAGTTATGTGTGTACTGTATCCTTGTGTGTGCACTGTATGTGTGTATGTGTATCATTAGTGTGAGTAAGCGTGTGTGTGTGCGTGTGCGTGTGTGTGTGTGCATGCGTGTGCGTGTGTCAAGGGAGATTTGAGAGAGGAAATGTTCCAGATGTTGAAACTACAAAGAATGAGTGAGAGCAGAGAAGGGGAAGGGAGGGACAGAGAGAACAGAGAGAACAGAAAGAGAACAGGGGAAGTGGGTTTGTCTTCAGCAATGTTCCAACACGTGGAGCCAAGGGAAGCCAGGCTCTTCCCCCAGAAATTCCAAAATGAAATATAAAAATCTTTAGTCTCTCTGTGTTTCATAATTTTCATTCAACTCGCAAGAGGCTGAATATATCTCACTGGAGAAAGCATCTGGGCAAGTGAAACAGCGCTCCTCTGTCTAAGAATGTGTAGCATATCTATCTGATGTTGTCTGGTCAGAAGGAATATGACATTGTTGCCGCCTGTAGCATTGAATGCAAGGGAAGCCATCAATTCATACATTGTGCCCCTGGCCTGAGAGAATGGAAGTTCAATATGTAGCTAGATGTAATAGGTTAATGTTAACTAGCTGACCTGGCCTGCCCATGAAAGGAAGTTAGGTGAGGGAACAAGCATTTTAGCAGGTTAGCCTGGGACAAAAAAAACCTAAAAGCTTGTACTATACAACAGAGTCATGAAAAAGAGGAAGATGACATTGGTGTTTCTGAGTCAACATGTTTTTTTCTACTTGCACAAACACACACACACACACACACACACACACACACACACACACACACACACACACACACACACACACACACACACACACACACACACACACACACACACACACACACACACACACACACACACACACACACACACACACACACACACACACACACACACACACACACACACAAACCAGTGCCATGGACAGCCATATCATATTAAGCTTACGTTGATTGGACTAAATTGTTTTTGGTATCTTAGTTGTTGTTGTATTAAGACTAAGCACAGGTGATTTGATGATGTTGAAATATTGAAGTTGAAATGGTGCTGGAATAATGGAAGCAGTTCCTGTTTTCTTTGCGACTTGCAGTAGCTCTCCGTGATTCCAAATCAATAGTTGTTTATTAGTCCGAAAATGGCAGAAACATTAACTTGCTTGACCATGCTGTAATAGGTCATGCAACTGTTTGTTTGTGGACTTCACTGTACAGATGTTGCTCTCGAGTTTTGTGATGAAAGGTGTGGTTGGATTTATTCTGGCACTGTGTCTTCTTATGGTCTCAGCCTTAGGCTTACATATCACGGTGGGAAGGGATATGAACTAACAGGTTATAGAGCAAACAACACAATTATCACAACACATGGGTTGTAATATGGCTTTTTTTCTGGCTTGGCTTAGTCTGTGATTTTATCCACACACCGCTACAGGATCTCTAGAGAGAATTTGACAATAGATCCTGATAATTAGCACAGCAGCACTCCTGGCAATTAGTGCCTTTAGCAGAGGACATGGCTGTCGGAGGGCTAACATTGTCCAATGTTACCAGCGCAAACAAAAAACCCACAGAACACACACAATCTGTCTGTCTGTCTGGCTCTCTCTCTCTCTCTCTCTCTCTCTCTCTCTCTCTCTCTCTCTCTCTCTCTCTCTCTCTCTCTCTCTCTCTCTCTCTCTCTCTCTACCCCGTTTATCTTTCTGTGTGTTTCTCCTTCCCTGTCTACTGTTTGTCCCTGGCTGAAGGAGATGTTGTCTCTGTGTAAACACATCCCAGAGCCACTGAGTACATATCATATCCCACGGTCTACATAAACACACGGTCTACATAAACACACTGTGGGACCAAGAAGTTGAGCAGGCTTCACCAGACTCGGTTGCCTAGCTCACCTCACCTGCTATTTACCAAACCTCTCATCTGTTGCCTGTAGACGCACAGTCACACACACACACACACTAAACGTCACCTCACAAAGCCACTGTGACATGTTCACACACTCTAATTCTTCTGGCCTTCTCAGAAATTACGCCTCATCCTTGTGTCAGTGAAAACCAATGCATGAATCAGCATTGTGCATTACTGAGGTGTGGTGTGGTTGACGTTGGGACAGCTGTTTAAGATGGGCTAGCTGCCATAGCCTCTATATACTCTATGTCACTGTTACTGTTTGGTTTTGGACACCAGTTATTATCTGTCATCTAGGACTTATGGAGTGGTCACTATAGTCATATGGTCTCCCCACAGAGATTTAGGGGGGCTATAAGAGTTAGATTTTCTGCTGATGTACACACACACATACACACATATACTTCACACACTTCTTCCTCTCCACGCCCTGTTCTGTGCCGTCTTCATTCCCCAGCAGACCACGTCCTGTTCTGTGCCGTCTTCATTCCCCAGCAGACCACGCCCTGTTCTGTTCCGTCTTCATTCCCCAGCAGACCACGTCCTGTTCTGTGCCGTCTTCATTCCCCAGCAGACCACGTCCTGTTCTGTGCCGTCTTCATTCCCCAGCAGACCACGTCCTGTTCTGTTCCGTCTTCATTCCCCAGCAGACCACGTCCTGTTCTGTTCCGTCTTCATTCCCCAGCAGACCACGTCCTGTTCTGTTCCGTCTTCATTCCCCAGCAGACCACGTCCTGTTCTGTGCCGTCTTCATTCCCCAGCAGACCACGCCCCCAGCAGACCACGTGTTCTGTTCCGTCTTCATTCCCCAGCAGACCACGTCCTGTTCTGTTCCGTCTTCATTCCCCAGCAGACCACGTCCTGTTCTGTGCCGTCTTCATTCCCCAGACCACGTCCTGTTCTGTGCCGACCACCCAGTCCTGTTCTGTTCCGTTTTCATTCCCCAGCAGACCACGTCCTGTTCTGTTCCGTCTTCATTCCCCAGCAGACCACGTCCCTGTTCTGTTCCGTCTTCATTCCCCAGCAGACCACGTCCTGTTCTGTGTTCTGTGCCGTCTTCATTCCCCAGCAGACCACGCCCTGTTCTGTTCCGTCTTCATTCCCCAGCAGACCACGTCCTGTTCTGTGCCGTCTTCATTCCCCAGCAGACCACGTCCTGTTCTGTGCCGTCTTCATTCCCCAGCAGACCACGTCCTGTTCTGTTCCGTCTTCATTCCCCAGCAGACCACGTCCTGTTCTGTTCCGTCTTCATTCGCCAACAGCTACAGGAGATATGATCCTAAGGTCACGGCAATAGTAACCCGTGGAGACGTCCAACAGCAGCCTCTAGTGCCTGAGCACTCATGAAGTTCCTTTCCCATGTTATAAATACATATAGTTTCTAACACAAGGGTTAATGGATGCTCATGCTCCCTGACACCATACCACATTTGTGAAAGAATGGCGCCGGAGGGGATGGTTGCCGTTTTACTGGCTTCTAAACAACTATTTTGTGTTTTTTCGCATTGTTCATAATGTTGCTGCTCTCTGTCGGTCTCTTATGACCGAAAAGAGCTTCTGGATATCAGAACTGTAACGCTCGTCGGAAGAAGTGGACCAAGGTGCGGCGTGGTACGTATTCATGATTCTTTATTCAATCCAAACAAAACAACAAAAGAACAACGAACTTCACGTTCTGAAGGCTACACAGAGCTAACAAAAAACAACATCCCACAACATAAGTTGGCAAAACATGCTGCTTAAGTATGATTCCCAATCAGAGACAATGATAGACAGCTGTCCCTGATTGAGAACCATACCCTGCCAAAACATAGAAATAAAGAACATAGAATGCCCACCCAAATCACAGCCTGACCAAACCAAAATAGAGACATAAAAAGGCCCTCTATGGTCAGGGCGTGACAAGAACAGTGATTGCTCACCTCAAACTGGACCAATACTTTTTCTTTATTGAGTCTGAGTGGGACACTAAACCGGACGCTTATAAGAAATCCCGCTATGCCCTCAGACGAACTACCAAACAGGCAAAGCGTCAATACAGGATAATGATTGAATCCTACTACACCGGCACTGACAGTCGTCTGATGTGGCAGGGCTTGTAAACTATTATGGACTACTAAAGGAAACCCAGCCGCGAGCTGCCCAGGAATACGAGCCTACTGTTACGGGATTCTTCTATTGAAGGACAGGCGGACCAAAATGCAGCGCGGTAGTTGTCCATGGTTCTTTAATTGGAAAACTGAACATGAACATAACCAAAACAACAAAGTAAAAACCCGAAACCAGTCCCGTTTGGCACAAACACTAACACAGGAAACAATCACCCACAAACCCCGACACCAAACAGGCTACCTAAATATGGTTCCCAATCAGAGACAATGACTAACACCTGCCTCTGATTGAGAACCATATCAGGCCAAACACAGAAACAGACAAACTAGACACACAACATAGAATGCCCACTCAGATCACACCCTGACCAAACAAAACATAGAAACATACAAAGCAAACTATGGTCAGGGTGTGACACCTACCATATGGGCTAAATACCTTTTTTGCTCCCTTCCAGGCAAGCAACACTGAAGCAGTCATGAGAGCACCAGCTTTTCTGGACGACTATGTGATCACACTCTCCGTAGCCGATGTGAGCAAGACCTTTAAACAGGTCAACATTTACAAGGACGCGGAGCCAGACGGCTTACCAGGATGTATACTCAGAGAATGCGTGGACCAACTGGCAAGTATCTTCACTGATGTTTTCAACCTCTCCTCTCTCACTACCCCTACCTACATTTACAAATTACCTCGACTAACCTGTGCCCCCCGCACATTGGCTCGGTATATAGCCTCGATATTGTTATTTTATTGTGTTACTTTTTTTTAAATATTTTCTTAACTCTATTTCTTGAACTGCATTGTTGGTTAAGGGCTTGTAAGTAAGCATTTAAGTAAACATCTACACCTGTAAGCATTTAAGTAAGCATCTACACGGCGTATGTGAAAAATACAAATAAAAATTGATTTGACACATTGGTATTGGAAGTCCCTCTGAAGGAGAATTACAACCACTAAGTAATGCCACATAGCTTCTCACATTACACCTCCCTGCATGAACAACACAAAGCCCTCACATCATCAAAGGAAGGTTGATGAAGGACTCACATGGGCTAGTAATGATGTGAGCCGTTGCTATCAAACGACCACTCAGAACTGATTCTTGTCACAGGCCCCACTCCTCATAAAATGACATCTGTGTTTAAAGTGTTGCATGTCTGTGATAAAAGGCTTGCCAATCAAAAAGATCCCTTGGTTGAGTAGCTGAAGGGGTTTTGGCATTTCCCCAAATGTCTCTATACCTTGTAAATCGCCACAACAAAATGCAATCAAAGCTGCTTCTGCTGTGGTGATGGCGCTCATTTAGGAATCCTTTGAACTAAGATCATTATCCCACTGCAACACAGTTCAGAGAGTTCATTTCACAGGGCTCATCTGAGTTTCTCAGTAATGATACTGTTCATCTTATGCCATTGCTTCCACAGTCAGGTTAAATTACATGCACAGGTTCAACATTTTCTGCATACTAACCCTGACTCTCTCTACCCAGTTAACCAGGGGTGTCAAACTAATTTGGCCGCAGGGGGCCGTATTTTGCCTGCAACAAGGTCCGGAGGGCCACAATGAAAATGTATTATATTTTCTGTCCATCAAATTTGCAAATAAGTCTTGATACTCTCTGACTGTCTGGCTTTCATTTGGGTAATTATTAGCGAGCTGGACACTGTCAAGAAACTGTACGACAGCTGGACACTGTCAAGAAACTGTATGAATATAGGTTCATTATCATTTCTACACAGTTTCCACTTGGTTTTAGTCATTTGTAAGTATATTGAGGTTGTTTCACCCAAAAAATGTTTTTTACAATTTTTTATTCAAAAATATATCTATATTTTTTTATGATTTACTTAAACCATCCGTGGGCCGGATTGGACCCCCATGTGGGAGACAGTGGAAAGTTATCTTGCTGCAGGTTGTGGAGGGACAAAGCACAAAGATATGCATGACACTGTGTAATGAGAACTGCTGTTAGCATAATTTAGCCATAAAGTGACTGAAGGCCATACCAAGTCTAAAGGTACAGATAAACACACACTGATTACCTTAATTGAAAGGAATATGAAAGGTTGACGCCTAGTGCAATGCACTGACTGATACTCATCAAACAGAATAAATCTAAAATGTGCCATCCCTCTACGTATGTGACCTTTGAACACACACACCCACCCACGCACACACACACACACACACACACACACACACACACACACACACACACACACACACACACACACACACACACACACACACACACACACACACACACACACACACACACACACACACACACACACACACGCACTCACACGCACACACACACACACACACACACACACACACATGCACACACTCACTCACACACGCGCACACACACACACACACACACACACACACACACACACACACACACACACACACACACGCACGCACGCACGCACTCACACACACACACACGCACGCACTCACTCACACACACACACACACACACGCACGCACGCATGCACTCACACACACACACACACACACACGCACACACGCACTCACACGCACTCACACACGCACTCACACACACACACACACACACATTGTCCATTGAGCGAGAAGTCTCAAAGATGTCAGTGTGGGAAAATTTGACTTGGTGCCATTTAAAAAAAATACCCTTCAACCCCCCTCTTTCTCTCTCTCCCTCAACCCACCCTTTCCACAACAACATGTTGAGAGAACTTCCAGGAATCCAGTTTTTTTGTTACTCTGTAAAAGAACTTGTTGTACATCTGGCGTGTGATTGGCTAAAGTGACAGCTCAACTCTGCAGAGTTCACAAGCAGTGCACATACACGGTACCTGTGTTTGGGTGAGGGCTAAGATACCTAACTAAATAATTGCTTGATGTAGACTAAGTTAGTTGTTTGCTGTCTAGCTCTGCAGCATCTTAACATAGACCTCCTTTAGATGTTGTTGTTGTTGTTGTTGTCAATGTTTTTGTATTATGTGTTTAGTCATGGCACCAGGGAATGTCACCTTTATTGTTCCTGGAAGCAGTCAGCCTGTCGTGGTGTGGGTGTCTAGACCTGGTTTTGTGCAGCAGTCCTTGTGTCACCAGAGAGCAAGACTTGCTTTTGTGTGTTTGTCGTCAGGGAGTGGGTGAAATATCTGTTTACAGGCTGCAGAGTGCTCTTGCTGCACTCACAGGACCTGCTCTAGCCACATAAGCAGCCGCTGTGAGTTGGGGTCTCAATTTACTGTTGATAGTTAGAATAGTAACATACAAAAAGTGCAATTTGGTCCAAATTTGGTTGTGCATCAGCAGTTTTTCTCTCATTATGTCTGTCACTGACAGTCACTCAAAATAAATTCAGCTAAAAATGATTAGATTGGTAAATTATTCTAGCCAGCTATCTAAACTTGTAGTAATCATGGTGGAATACCGACCAGGCATGCAGGGCATGTGCCCAGGGGCTCTGACCACCAGGGATCCCAAATTGATTTTGTTAGTCACTCTCACTCAGATATCATATTACCATGGCATAACTCATGGTAAAAGTGTAGATTTGCAAGAAAATAATCTTTAAACTTGCAAAAATATCTCTCCACCCTCTAATTGGGAAATGTAAGATTAATAAAGTTAACATTCAGTTAATAGTAATTAAGACAATGCTTAGCAGATGTATATGTTTCCCTTCTCTGTTATACACGTGATTTCCAGTGTTCTATGTGGCACTCATTTATGTACATGTTGATGGTCACTAGACTTGATACAGAATGTTATGGATTGTTCTCAATTCTGTTGATAAGGGTTGACGCCAGACTGGAGGTACAAGGACACTGGTTGCTATTGTTTTCTGTGACACTGTGATTCTGTAGCAGTTGATGTTGTGACTTCCTACAAGTCTCTCGGCAGGTGTCTACAAAACATTGCCACTCGGCACAGACGTCAGTTCAACGTTTAGTTTTGATTTACATTTGGTTTATTTGTCAACTAACGTGAATTCAACGAAAATGTCAACATGTCATTGGATTTAGGTTAAAAGTTGGGTGACAAAAATGCTAAATTCCCTTACCTTAATGACTTTTTTCAAATCCAATCAGTTTCCACCTTGATTCATTGTCATCACACCAGTTTTTGCCCAGTGGGTTGGTGCTGTTAGATTATAATATAAGGGCCTGCTTAGGCGCGTTAGACATTTTCTGTGCTCTAATGCTGGATGTTGTCTCCCTGTGGCAACTTGTATTAAACCATATTGGTTTTGTTTGACTTTATCTGTGACTGCTCTTCTCTTTCATTCACCTTGGAAATCCCTACGACACACTCCTTGGCAAAATAGGTTGAATTTCAGGAAATCAGCTGTAAAACTACTCTCTTCCCATGGCAAAATCTGTAGACTTGCTTAAAAGCTGCAACATTCTCTCCGCCATCAAAAGGGGGGCCACTAGAATGTTTTGCCCGCGAGGTGGGGGGCCCATAAAAGGCTAGTGTTTGTGTGTGTGTGTGTGTGTGTGAGTGTGGGCTGTTGTCTGAGAGTAGGCTCTAGTTTGCGAGTAAAGATGTGGAATGTCTAGAGTATTGGATAGGAGATACATCACAGAGGTTATGTGTGCATGGCTGTGTGTCTGTCTCTCTCTTCCCCGCTCTCCTGTCTAGGAACGTGATTAGCTGATACAGCTTAAACCATTTGACCTACAGTAACCTCTCCAACTGCGAACCAGAAGTTGCCTCTCAGCTCAGAGGTGCCAGCCATCCTGTTTCCTCTCCTGCTCAAGTACAAGGGTGACTTTACAGTACGTGATTTCTTTAGCCTTGCTAGTACAATAGGGTCGACACAAGTTCATTCTACCAGATGCACGATAAAGGAAGTGTATTCAGATGTAGGGTTTATGAGGAGGTGGGCCTATTAAGGGCATCTGCTGAAGGAAACGGATGGTTCATCCTGTCCTCGCCACCCGCCTTGTTGATTTAGCCACTCAGACCACTGTGTGACATTTAAATCCACTCTGAACATCAACACTACTTGACATTTAACAAATGGCTCTGTAGGAATGCAAATACAGGGAGGTTCCAAGAGTTCTTACATAATTCAATACAGTATCTCTGGTCAATCCTCCACACTGCAATACAATGGGTATACACTAAGGGCTGGTCACGCTAGCTGTGTGTGAGCTATTATCCTTGCTTACCAGGCTTATTATGAGAAACATGGGACAGACTAGACAGTCATTTCCACTGTTAGTGTTGAGTGACTGTGGAGAAGTGTAAATCTGAGCTCTGGTTCAGAGTTTAAGCAAGTAACACTGAAGTTACAGCTGTGCTGATAAGGCCTTATCTATCCCTGCAATCTCAGAGCTTTCACATTCAAACTGTCATAGCATTAGTGTGTGGCCCCCCTGATCTCTCTAAGCCCCTCTCCCTGTCCACAGCATGATGCGGAGAGTATCTCCACCACAGTTGAAGGTCAGGAGCTGAGTCTGCACTGAGTCAGCAGGCCGGCGGCATTACTAGTGTTTCTGATGATGGTGGTAGGAGTTGAATACTGGGTTTGTACAGTATAGTCTAGCTACTGTAAACACCACTTCAATAGGATGTGTTATTGGCCAAACAAATGTTACATAGTGCACTAGGCTGTTTAAACAAAAACTATAAGTCTGACATATGGCTGGATTCAGCTCGCTGATGTCCTTCGAATGGTGTGTATTATACTAGACCACCTAGTTTCATAAGTGTGTATATTATGTGCTGTACTAAACCACCTAGTTCCAAAAGCATGTATATTATGTGCTGTACTAAACCACCTAGTTCCATAAGTGTGTATGTTATGTGCTGTACTAAACCACCTAGTTCCATAAGTGTGTATGTTATGTGCTGTACTAAACCACCTAGTTCCAAAATCATGTATGTTATGTGCTGTACTAAACCACCTAGTTCCATAAGTGTGTATGTTATGTGCTGTACTAAACCACCTAGTCCATAAGTGTGTATATTATGTGCTGTACTAAACCACCTAGTTCCATAAGTGTGTATGTTATGTGCTGTACTAAACCACCTAGTTCCAAAATCATGTATGTTATGTGCTGTACTAAACCACCTAGTTCCATAAGTGTGTATGTTATGTGCTGTACTAAACCACCTAGTTCCATAAGTGTGCCTGCAAAATGTTCATTGGCTCAGGGAGGCTCATGTGATTTCAACAGCTATAGACAGACTTCCTTCCGTGTGAGGTAGAGTGAACTGCGAGGTACCATACCATTAAACGTGTCTCGCTTGGGGCAACCCAAAGACATGTATTTAGTCTCTGTAGGACTAGACATCTGCCCCCCAAACCTCTTAATATGTCAAATATGATATGACATAGACACAACAACAACAAAAACACAACAAAAAGAATCACCTGTGGCCTCCCAGGTTGTATGGTGTATCGTTTGTCCGACAGAGGGGCCAATGCTACAGTCAAATTCATGGGACTAGTACCTCAATGTGTTTCCCCCCCCCTTTTATTATTACTCATAACTTCATAATACATTTAAACAGTATAAGACACATAATCCTTCATGTCATGTGATGAACCCTGTGTTAGAAACAATATTTGCAAAGGATTCAAATGGTGAAAATCCTTATTCATTCACATTGATCATTTATATAATCTTTTTTTTTAATGTGTGATGTATTGAGCCTTTGCAAAGCCAATTCAGTACGTCTCTCACACACAAACATGAACCAGTCCACTGTATCTCTCTAGCTTTTTGTGGATATAAGGGTTCACTAGTCTATTTTTCATGGCCCCTCCTATACTGTCTTTTATTTGTGGCATAGCTAATATGGTCAAAAAAAGGCTGTCAGCTCAAGAGAATGGACAGATTTGGCTTCTTCATCAACTTCTTCTTCTTTGGTACCATGGCGTTCACACATTTTGTTTGTGCATACCGCCACCTACTGTGCGGCAGTATGTGTTCAGTCACATTACATTTTGTGATACAAAACCAAAAAAAGGAAAGGGGAAAATACAAATAAAACAAATGCACCACAAACTAACCCTACACATATAAACGTTTAAATAAACACCACCCTATTCCACTACTTTGACACTATCTGCTCCTGCACCATGCCACCGGCCCTGGGAGGACGGGACTCCACCACTCAACACACCTTGTAACTCTTCTCTGCAGCTGCCACCACAACATATATTTTCTGTGATTTTACGTTCCATTTCTGCAGAATAGTTGATAACCATTGCTATGAATGCTAAGAAGCCAACCTTACTGACGCATGTATCACTCGTTGGCCTATCCATCTGTGCTGACACAGGTCCACTACTCACAGGGATCCTCTCAGGATCCTTCAACCTTGACCCACCCTCTTCTACTTTCTTCACTGCCTCAGCATACGACCGTTCTGCACTACTCTGACTCTGGCCACCTCCATCTGCCTCACTCACACTGGACTTCCGATCCGTAGCGACATAGGCACCCCTACAGATCACACAGACAACTTTATCCTCCAAAAACGACATAATCCTTGGTCCCATGCCCTCTCGCACACTTCCCACCTCTTCGTATCTCCCTTCCTATACACGGTTGCGACATGACCATAAACGTTGCACCTGAAACACCGCAGTGTATTCGGCACAAAAGATCTAACAGGATAACTGATATATCCTAACACAATTTTGTCAGTTAAAAACTCAGACTCAAAAACTCAAAAGGACGGACAGTGATTCCTCTGTCTCCCCACTCTCACCACCAGGTCTGCGTCGCACCCTTACGGAGGGCACCACAAACACCAGGAATCCTCAAGCTCAACTGCTCCATCTGTACACACCCCAGAAATCACTCCTTTCATCAATGGTACCCTACTCCCAAGCGCGAAGCAAGAAACAGATATTGACGCAAGTTGAGTAACACGGAGCGCCCGCTCCCTCTGGTCCGAAGAAACACAAACAAATATCAGAAATCCACTACAGGTTACCTTCAATGATTCAAGTGAACCCAACTCCTTTCCTACCCCTTGCCAAAAGGCATGGATATACTTTCTCCAAAAATGTCACTCCTACTGGACCAGATTCATCTTTATCATGTCCATCGATGCCAGTCTCCGAACTTTACACCACACCTTCCACCTCACTTAACTCGCCCTTCTTCCCTTCCATTTCAACTCCAGAACTCTGGCGCACGGCTCGCTCTGTTTGCACTTGACACCAATCTTCTTCGACACCCTGTCTCCATTTTTATCGTCATCTTCCTCAAATTCAAATCCAACCTCTTCTTCCTCTTTCTTTACCTCCATTCCTCCTCAGAAATCCACCTTTCTGTGTCCCTGTCCCAATATTCCTCTTCTCCCGACATTGCTTGCCACAGACTGCCTCATTCTGACAAATAAGGCACTGGTCAATATTTGTGTTACACCAACTAGGAGGTTGACTCTGATGGGAACTCACTCAATAACCAGGAGTGATACATTATCTGGTCTTAAGAAACAGGAACAACGGCTTAAGAAACAGGAACAACGGCTTAAGAAACAGGAACAATGGCTTAAGAAACAGGAACAGCAGCAGCTGTCAGTAGTGACAGTTTAAACACACACTGAACATGACCGTAGAGATCAACACTGCCACTGCCAACAGGTGCTCTCAGGTCAGAGGTCAAAAGTAAGATGGTAAGGAGTAGGGTGTCCACACAGCAAATTGACCAGTGTTACCTAGAGTTGATTTTTTAATGTAACATGTCTAGTGTTAACTCTCTAGGAGTGAAATGAACACTCGGTGGTATGAAAGGGAAAGGGGGATACCTAGTCAGTTGTTCAACTGAATACATTCAACTTAAATGTGTCTTCCGTATTTAACCCAACCCCTCTGAATCGGGAACCCCAGTGTTGATGTTAACCAGTGTTGAGTGTCAGGTTGTGATGGTTTCAGTTTTACTCTACCCATGATCATATTTCCCAGCATGCTCTATTGCAGCTAGATTTTGGGGGATTGTTTTTAATATCTGTGTTTTTGCATTTACATTTATTGATTAATATTATGCGACACAAAGATAAATAATATACAATTTTCTAAACAAATCCAGTCAGTTAGTTACAAATGATTGTTCCCGTTTAAATGGTTTAGGTAAAGGGGTTTTCGACTCATACCCTACTTGTCCGGAGCCTGCTGGGTTTCTCTTCTACCTGATCATTAATTGCACCCTTGGTGTCCCAGGTCTAAAATCAGTCTCTGATTAGAGGGGAACAATGAAAAAACACAGTGGAACTGGCTTTGAGGCCCAGATTTGAGTTTGAGGAGTTTAGGTCATAGCCCT
Organism: Oncorhynchus gorbuscha; assembly: GCF_021184085.1. Lineage (NCBI taxonomy): Eukaryota > Metazoa > Chordata > Actinopteri > Salmoniformes > Salmonidae > Oncorhynchus > Oncorhynchus gorbuscha. Next base: position 46,839,715 of record NC_060190.1, on the reverse strand, counting down.
TATCAATGTTCCTAACCCTGACAGGAATTCTGAATACAGGTTGCGAAGGAATAAAAATTCCAGCTGTTGGATATCTTAACTCTGGCTGGGTTCCAATAGGAATTGCACATCACTTTGCAAGTCAGCATAATGTGACTTGCAGGCCGATATGTCGCTTGTAAACCAGGAGGTTGCTAACACCAATGTGTTAGGGTAAAACTTGGCCATGCAGTTGCCTAGAACCGCATGTACTGTACACATACTGAGAAGAATAGCAGAAGGCGGTTTGAAATTCGGAATGCAAAAGTCTGAACAAGGAAAAATAATGTGTGTTACGGGTTGAGGAAAGATGCCAACTTAATAATTTCACAACCGCGGCATTGGACAGGGGTGGAGACTGTTACATAATAAGACCCCAGTTATTAGAGGAGACAGATATGGAGTCAGGCTTTGCTTTGATTTTGACCAAGATTGGAATTTTACACATGAGCCAGTCAGGGTGATTTTAAAGTAGAGCAACCCACCAAACATCTCTTCACAGTCCACACTAACAGAACACACACACACACACACACACACACACACACACACACACACACACACACACACACACACACACACACACACACACACACACACACACACACACACACACACACACACACACACACACACACACACACACACACACACACACACACACACACACACACACACACACACACACACACACACACACACACACACACACACACACACACACACACACACACACACACACACACACACACACACACACACACCACATCATTCTCTAAGCCTGCATCTAACCATTCCCACAAGGACATTCACAGACATAAAACAGATGGATAAACATCTCTTTATTACACGCACGTACACACAGACAGTCATCATGTCTCGTGTCAATTCTAGGGTGCACTGGGGTTTAGTCTCTTCCTGGAAAGGTATGTATTAATAAACTAAGGAGTGGCTCCCTAACACACACTAATAAAGAGACCAATAAGAAGAGAAACAAGCCAGGGAAAGAGAGACAGACAAAGGGAGGTAAAGAAAGAGAAAAGAGGTCTAAAAGGGGGGACAAGGGGTGTGGGTTAAAGAACAGCACGTGAAATGTGAGGAGAGAAATAAATAGAGGGTCGCCAGGGACAGAGCTGAGGACATGGGAGAGTTCTGGATACGTTGGGTAGCTGCTGGAGGAGGTGGGGTGTAGTCTGGGGATCTATGGTATGGTTGGGGGATAGTAGAGACTATGGGGGAGTCTGCAGTTGCTGTTATGTAACAGTTTGGTAAGTGTGTTTGCACTGCCATGTGCAGACTCTATGACCCAAAGGGTAAACCTACATACAATTAGAGTGTATAGTCATACAGGCCACCACACATGAACCTACACAGGGTTTAGAAAGACGCACACTACACCACAGTGAATTTCATTAACAACAAATAAAGAGTTAATACAGCACACAGGTTCATTCACTAGGGAAGTATTTTCCTGGAAGAGGAGCACAAGTAGATGACACACTGACATGCACAGACACAGCTATCTTTCTTTCTGTGTGTGTCTGATATATAGGGTTATATCCCTTTTTTTCTCCCACCTCTGTCGGTATAGAGACACATAGAGATGTGGCTGACTGCTTTCAGGACTTTATGGTTTTAACACCTACATCTGTAGGGCAAAGGGGTCATGCAAATACACTTCAGATGTTGGAAATGACAGGCAAAGGTTGGGAGGACAAAAAGAAACTAAGCAAAGTTAAACAAACAATAGGCCCAAGGCACTTTGTGTTGTGTAGTGGTTTACTTAATCACAGAAAGACAGTTTGCAATCTCTGAGTGTGCAATCTCCCACCTGCACAAGAAGCTAGATCACTACCACAAGAAGTTTAAGGAGATACAGCAGGTGTGTGTGTGTGTGTGTGTGTGTGTGTGTGTGTGTGTGTGTGTGTGTGTGTGTGTGTGTGTGTGTGTGTGTGTGTGTGTGTGTGTGTGTGTGTGTGTGTGTGTGTGTGTGTGTGTGTGTGTGTGTGTGTGTGTGTGTGTGTGTGTGTGTGTGTGTGTGTGTGTGTGTGTGATGTAGATGAGTGGACACAGACACATTGATGATCCAACGTGATTCAGCTAAATCTCACATTAAGTCAGCCTGAGTGAATGCCCAAAACTAACACACTGATGGACACTAGCATATTAACCCTCTCTAACACAATGAGCAGGTTCAATGAGGGTACAATCAAACCGTAAAAGCTCAAATATTTACTTACATATAAATGTGGCACAAGAGCTAGATAAAAAGAGAACAGCAAATAAGGTACACCACTCATAACGTTCTGCTCCCACAAATGATCTTTAATGAAGATGTTCAACCGACACTGTCTTCATTAAGTTAGGTACAATCATCAACCCACCCAGTCTCAGAACAACATTCTCCCACATTAGACTTGACAACAGACTACAGTATACTGGGGGGGGTTGGTGGTGGTATGGAGAAGTGGAGGGGTTTAGGAGGGCTTGATTAAAGGATAGAATCATTGAGATGATAGGAGCTAGATCTGGTACTCATAATGTTATGTAAGAGTGACTGGGTGTGTGTGCATGCGTGTGTCTGGGGTAGCCTATGCATGCATTATGGGAAGTTATACAACGGTTGGGTCTTAATGCTGATTGGTTAAAACCGCATTCCAGTCGAAGTCTATTCAATTTACCACTGGCTAAATCTATGATGTTAAAATGACTATTTAATTCACTATCTCATCAGCCCAGCCAAGCAATTTATAAACTTGATCTCCACTATAAAATGCATCTAGACATTATCTCACATTTCTTTTAGACTACCATTTAGTTTTCAACAGTGTAGATTTGTATATATCTTGATGTCTGTCTCTCTGACATTTGCAACATTGTTTCAATATTCAAATTCGATCTCCAGCTGTCCCAGAATAATGAACATGTCGGGACGAGACTTAAAGCAAGTGGAAATCGTGAATCAGCTGGTATCATTTTTATGGCTATATACAAAAATGTTAATTAAGAAAAGGTCAAACGAAACCAAGTGCAGTTTGAAGTTTTTCCAGCTTCAGTTTGAAGTG